>NC_090269.1:230932961-231027961 GCF_040414725.1 Anabrus simplex | reverse complement strand
CAAACCAGGACTGCCATTACCTTGAGCTGGTGGACTTCACGAAGATGGACGAGGCGCCCCGCCTCCTTTATAAACACACACTCTGTAGACTGGAACGATCAATAAGACAACCTGGCTCGAAAATATGCCAGCCTTTTTACCCGAGGGTAAAATTACTGAAAACTCTGGGCTAAGGCCCGACACACTCCCAATTCTCACTGGGTAATTAAATAAATACCAGAAACCTGTGATTGGATGAAAAATAAATATACAACATTTTGTATTGGCCCTCAACTTAAGATGGCGGGAAGATATAGAAGTGTTGTAAACTTTAACGCGCCAAAAACAAAGACTAATCAATTCAGTTTAGGAAAATTTAGAATAAGAAATTACTTTACAATTTTAATAGGCAATCTTCACACCAGAGGGCATAACATAAGTTTATAGTAGAGACATCTGTAGAGAAATGTCCAAACTTCTTGTATTAGTTGTTGCGAGTTTTAGATTTTAGATTTTAGATGGCCTTCTCCAAGGCCATCTAGAACTAGGTCGACAATCTTCTATCTCTTCCCGCCAACTTAACATGTTGGCCAATTAGAAATTTGATACATTTATTTAAGTAACTAATCACAGTTTTTGGTATTTATTTGATTATCCAATGAAAATTGGGGTGTGTCAGGGTTTCGACCCAGATAAATCTGGAACCTTCCTCTCCACTATAAGAGCTGGCACATTTCGGGCCATGTTGTCTTTGTGATCGCTCCAGTCTAGAGGTTTTGAGTGTGTTCGTAGTAGAGGCAGGAAAAAAGGATTCCCTCATCCATCTTCGGGAAGTCCGCCAGCTCAAGGTAATGGCAGATTCCGCTTAACTATGTGATAGTCTTTGAAACCTAGCTCGAGGGGAAGATTTCAAATTTCTTTCGCAATGTAACTTTTATTTCTTAAGGTAAATTCTCATTCAAGTCTAAATAACTTACTCGAACTTTGGGAATAAAGAGTGAGGTACCCTCTTGTGTTTCCTCTCAACTTGATATTGAGCAGACGATGATTTTGTAACCTTTAATATCTATCTCTTAATTTTGTAAACTTTCTCTCCATCTAGTCACATCCGTAGTATAGGCTTAGCCTCTGTAACGTCGAGCTATAAGCCCACATAAGGTTTTAATAGGTATTTACATGTGAATTTCAAGGAGTGCAAGTGTTCGCCCCTAACATTTTTCTTTTGGGCCAATAACTTTAATTTTTTTTTTTTTTACCTAAGGCCGTGTAGAATGGGTACTTGTTACCCCTGTTCAACTCAATTTCATTCAGTTCATTTGAAGGCAATCAGACTGTTGAGCGACTGCTTCGTTAAATGTTGGTTGTGCCCTTGATAGGCCTGGAACTTGTAATTTTCAAGAATAGTCTCATTAAGTGTAAATTTGAAGATGCAAAGAAGCTCTTCCAGTGATGTAAAAATTGGGAGATCCGCCTCCTTAACTGTTGGTTGAAAGGAGCAGTAGTGCTCAGGTAAAATTAGTAATTAGGGAGCTTCAAGCTCAGGTTGTTAATTGGTTATTAGTTGATTATTTTGATTTTTCTAATATTGTTACCCAAGCTCAGAGATAGATTTTGTACCTTATTTGTTATTTGCTTAGCAAAGTGTAAAGTTTAAAATAGAAAAGGAAAAAACGGAAAAGGAAATACGTATAGCTCAAATTTTAAAGTTTTAAATTAATCTTCTGGCTTTTGCACGTCCATCCATTCATGCCCGCACATTCTTTCACATCTGCGTTCCCCAGAATACCCGGAATAATAATAATAATAATAATAATAATAATAATAATAATAATAATAATAATAATAATAATAATAATAATAATAATAATACAGCTCTCTGGTTGAATGTTCAGCGTAGTGTCCTTGGATTCATGGGACCCTCGGTTGAATTCCTGTAACTCTCGGGCTGGGTGTTTGTCTTCTTCTTCTTCTTCTTCTTCTTCTTCTTCTTCTTCTTCTTCTTCTTAATACACATCTTTATTTATATAAAACCCATCACACTATCAACCACTACAGAAACACGCGGCAGTGAATATATATTTCCACATAGGATTGGCGTTAGGAAGGGCTTCCGGCCATAAAACTGGGATTAATCCACGTCTAGCGCGGATCGCAATTAATTGCGAATAGGCCAGGAGAGAAATAATAATAATAATAATAATAATAATAATAATAATAATAATAATAATAATAATAATAATAATAATAATAATAATAATATATTTAGCGTGCGGCTTTTAGTGCCACTATTTTACATCTACAGTATGCAAACATCAAGTAATAACAAGTTTGAACACGTTATTTTTCAAAGCAGTAAACCCCCAAAAGTTTTGCCCCAGGGGCTGTGAACTTGTGAGAGTGGTTTGTCGACCACGGGGCTCTTAGCTGAGTCCTGGCGTTGCGTCTGTTTACTTGTGCCAGGCTCCTCACTTTTATCTTTCCTACTCGACCTTGGTCAACTCTTGTTCTTTTCCTAATCCTAAGGATTATTTCATTTTCACGCCCTTAGTGGCCCTTATTTTTCTTTGGCCGATGCCTTCATTTTTCGAAGTATCGGACCTCTTCTTTTTTTCCTTTCTGATTGGTGTTAATAGAGGATGGTTGCCCAGTTGTACTTCCTCTTAAAACAATAATCACCACCAGTGTTCTCCCCAGAAATGTTCAACTGCTGGGTGGCAGCAATGGGAAGCCGGGCAGGGAATACTACGTGAAAAATGAACATGCTAAAATTTCAACTTATTCCCCTCAGGGTATTAACAATAACATCAGACACTGCAAAATGTAACTATTTTAGTGTTATCACGAACAAGACATGACAGAGTATTTTGAACTTCTACTATTCTACTTTTCGTTCATAATCATGCAGCACCGGGGCTTACGACTCGGTTGCTGTGGAGTGCCATAGGAGTTTGTGAAACCATGTGGTAGCGAGTGCTCACATGCGAATCCACATTAATCCAGACACACTAACGCACAACACTACGTGACAGTCGAGCTAAACATTTAACCTGCGATGTAATTGAGGCAATTATGCTGATAATAATGATTTATCATTTAAATAAATAGTTTTACAGTACGTACATTTTAATTTAGACCACCCAGTGTTTCATATATGTATGGATATTATGTAACTAACACTATGTAGGTTATGTTAGCCGGACGGCCTGTAGAAACGGCAGGACGGTGAGCGCATCAAGACGGTCCTAGGGGGAACACTGACCACCATCACACCAGGTGTTTTATCGACGCGCCGCCTCTGTTACATTGGAAGTACAACAACTTACGATGGCAGAAGTAGGAAGAATATAAAATCCGATAGTGGCAGTTACTTCAGCCCAGGATTGGGTAGTAGTAGTAGTAGTAGTAGTAGTAGTAATAGTAATAGTAATATTATTATTAGTAGTATAAATTGTTGTTAAAGTCCGACTCGTTGGCTGAATGGTCAGCGTACTGACCTTCGGTTCAGAGGGTCCCGGGTTCGATTCCCGGCCGGGTCGGGGATTTTAATCGCTTCTGATTAATTCTTCTGGCTCGGGGACTGGGTGTTTGTGTCCGTCCCAACACTCTCCTCTTCATATTCACACAACACACTACACTACCAACCACCACAGAAACACGCAATAGTGATTACATCCCTCCATATAGGGTTGGCGTCGGGAAGGGCATCCGGCCGTAAAACAGGGCCAAATCCACATGTGCGACACAGATCGCACCCGCGACCCCACAGGTGTGGGAAAAGCGGTGGGAAAAGAAAGAAGAAGTATAAATTGTTGTTAAAATGGTACCAGTGTAAGTCTTTATCCAGATATGCGATACTTATGTCTGTATTTGAAGAGAGAGAAAATAATGTGTCTGTGAATGAGAGTGGAAGTTATGGCGGGTGGGGCGGGGAATATATTACCTACCAGACTATCTCCGACACTATCTGCCCCAGTTGGCTCCAAAGAAGCAGGACACACCCTATCGGCCCAGCGATCACACTCTTGGCACACCCACAGAAATACTTCAGGAGATCATTCTCTACTGTGCATACTAAGAGTCAATCTACATTCCTTTCTCCGAAAATAAGAGTTACACGCTGATTGACATGGAATGGAGCACACTGATCGATAAGCTGAGCAAGTAACAATGGAGACTGAAATGATGTGTCAGTGCCAGCCAACAGGCACAAAAAATTAACGTAGCTATATTCGCAATTCTGCCTGCTGTCATTTCTTGATGAATACAGTACTTTTGCATCCATCTCTTGGCACAGGCCAGAGTAAAGTGTAGCTTCCACCGAAGTCCCAGTCTCATCCATGGCTGTGACAATATGGAAGTTGCTGGGGTATTGGTAGTGCTGAGTAATGACATTCAGAGCACGACTAGTGCATGTGAGTGTTATGAAAGGTGCTGCTCATAGGGTCAGTCGTGCTGCAATAGTACTTTCTGACCCAGTTAGGAAAGCAATGGCAAACTACCTCATTCCTCATTTTGCCTAGTACGCCTCATTTTGGTGCTGCCATTGGTTTTTTGGGGGTTTTCTTATAACCGCATAACCTTTGGTGGTGCTATTTGAGGATCCAACCAGCCTCTGGGCTGATGACCTAACAGACAGACATATTCGCAATTATTTTGAGATTAATTTAATTTATTGGGAGTTGATGTGGCATCTTGGGGGTTATTAAACTCTCGTATAGTGCAGTGATCACAGGATCCAAAACTGAGCCTATCATTGCTTACACTTACTTGCACAATATTCTTTCCGTTCATCTTTCATATCTGACCTTTCTTGGTCAATTCATGTTTTCTTCTAACCAACTGTATTCAATTTGCGAGGCGTTGGGAGATTTTATTGTTCATGTATTTTATGACTGTTCCCTTCTTTTTCATTTTTTTACAATTTGCTTTACGTCACATCGACACAGATAGGTCTTATGGCGACGATGGGATAGGAAAGGGCTAGGAATGGGAAGGAAGTGGCCGTGGCTTTAATTAAGGCACAGCCCCAGCATTTGCCTGGTGTGAAAATGAGAAACCAAGGACAACCACATTCATGGCTGCCGACAGTGGCGTTCGAACCCACTATCTTCCGAATACTGGATAATGGACGCGCTTAAGCGACTGCGGCTATCGAGCTCGGTTCATTTCATTTAAGCAATACCACCTTCCACAAATCTTCTACGAGTGTTCTCCTAAATGATCCATATAACATGTTCATTTTAGGTATTTTCTAACCGAGACAGGAAAGGCGTGCTCGGTTCACGCAGAAAGACGTGGGTTCGATTCTCACGTCAAGAAGTAGAACATTTCAGAAACGATATTTCCATTTCTAGAGGGACACGTGACCCAGATGTTCACTCAGCCTATCCCAGAAATGCGTATCAGATTGATTTCTAGGAACCGAGCGAGTTGGCTACGCGGTTTGGATTATGTAGCTGTTAGCTTGTATTCTGAAAATGGTGGGTTCGAACCCCACAGTCGGCAGCCCTGAGAGGGTTTTGCGTGGTTCCCCCATGCACACACCAGACACCAGCACCTTAATAAGGCCACGGTCGATTCCTTCCTAATCCTAGCCCTGACCCGCCGTAAGACCTGTCTGTGTCGGTGCGAACTAAAATAAATAGCAAAAAAAAAAAAAAAAAAAAAAAATCCTGGGGGCAAGGGCGGACGGGCATAGAGCTATCCACTCTATCCCACCGACTGCTGAAGTTGCAGGTAGTGGGAGCTTTCACCTTCCTCTCCTCCATGGGTCTTCATAACTTGTGTGGAGACTGCTCCGCTCTTTATATTCATTTTAGTGAATACATACATCAATAAGGCTACAAATACGAAAATATAAACAAGGTTGTAAAACAACATGCAATACCTACTTCGCGCGATGCGATGTGGCCCGTCCTAAATAGAACACTAGACTTAGAGGTAGCAATGCACATTTTACTCAATAGGAAATATTTATTAAATACCATTAATACCAGGATATCCATTTTAACTGCATAAACCATATTTTGAAAACTACTTATATTGTAACTTTACAAAAGACTATTTAGTATAACTTACTTAAACACAACGACTCAATTTGTAACGATATACCGGACGAGTTGGTCGCGCGGTTAGGGGGGCGCGGCTGTCAGCTTGCTTCCGGGAGATAGTGGGTTCGAATCCCATTGTCGGCAGCCCTGAAGATGGTTTTCCATGATTTCCCATTTTCACACCAGGCAAATGCCAGGGCTGTACCTTAATTAAGGCCACGGCCGCTTCCTTCCAATTCCTAGGCCTTTCCTATCCCATCGTCACAGTAAGACCTATTTGTGTCGGTGCGACGTAAAGCCACTAGCAAAAAATAATGTAATGATAATATGATAACTGTGTTATGGGGAAGTATAATTACTGCTATTGACACGGAAAAACTTTCAATTTATAAATTAATTAAAAATCACTGAGTATGTTATTTATTTTTAAAAATAGGATTGAAGGAATATCCTCATCATAGGACACCGGACTCAATGGTTTTTTATAAATACGTCTATAATTAAATTGTTTTTGTCCCTAAAAACAAAAATCACCACCATCACAAAACTGATGTGAAAATAGTAAACAATAAACATAAACACACGCCAGCTAGAATCAGTCAAGTGCTGGTTGAAGATATTACTGACAGGTGATGGCAATACGAAGAATGACTGTGGAGTGTTAATAAGTTGGTGGGGATTACTGTTTTAATAAATATAATGTTATTGGTTTTATCAACTCTATACACGGTTCAGATGGTAGGGAGAGCCTCACGATCCCAAGATGGCTAATACAATTTCGGCTCAATCTAGTGGCATTTAAAGTTACTCTCACCTTCAGATACTATCAGTCTAAGGCAGGAACGATCTCGCCAACTTGGGCTCAGAAATCCTATGCTTTGTCATTTGAACCACGCAATCCGTCGATTATATTGTTTCAAGGGGAAGTACAAACAGGTAACAATTACTTCTTTATTCTATCCGCAAGAGAAAAAGGATGTCCAGCCTTCTGAAGAACGAAGATATCGAGAAGAAGGGAAGGACCATCACGGAAACAGAGTAGCAAGACTCGTTAGGGCTCGCAAAGCTAATAACATCCGAGTCGGAAGAGAACAGGAGTTGCCCAAAGAAGTTTGTTAAGTAAGGATGAAAGTGAGTAGTCTGGCTGTAGTTAGCGAAGGCAATGCAAGACTAAGCTACTGCCCCTGGTGTAGGCACCCCATAGTCCAAAGATAAGGCAACTAGAAGCTATACCAGGCACAGTGCGCGGACACCACGTTCGTAACACACGGTCAGCAAAGTTGCAAGTCACAGTGGGAGCATAGAGTGGCGTGGAAGGCTCAATAGGACCCAAACAAGAACAAAAACAACAACATCAACAAACAGGACATATCTCTCAAGATCACTACCTCCACACTCCTACAGACAGATTCGAGAGAAATCTATTGGCAGCATTAATGAATTACTTGAAAAGATCCACCACTTGCCACCAAAGTGAAATTAGAGTTAGTCGTTCCAATTTATGTAGACTTCGTTTTCTTGCCACCAGGAGGAGCAAGTGATAGTGACTGAGAATAGAATGAGTAAAAACTTTGACTTCACTGCTGTGGTTTCACGGCTTCATCCATGATGATTAGTTCGTGCCCATTAAAGAGAATCTGGCCCAAATAAACCAACTGGCAGGCAACAGCCAATTTCACTTTGACTGCACTGAATGTCATCACCAATTCCCCGTCACTCTTACTGTCCTTAATATGATGTCTATCTGAATTAAATTCCATACGGAGTGAATATCGCAATCAGATCAGAACTAGTAATACCTTAATACAAGTTTCTCCGATTACATGCCTCTTTTCAAATCAAGCGAGTTAATACAGGTGACACGAAAAACTCTGGAAATGAAATGAAATGGCGTATGGCTTTTAGTGCCGGGAGTGTCTGAAGACAAGTTCGGCTCGCCAGATGCAGGTCTTTCTATTCGACACCCGTAGGTGACCTGCGCGTCGTGATGAGGATGGAATGATGATGAAGACAGCACATACACCCAGCCCCCGTGCCGTTGGAATTAACCAATTAAGGTTAAAATCCCAGACCCGGCCGGGAATCGAACCCGGGACCTCTGAACCGAAGGCCAGTACGCTGACCGTTCAGTCAACGAGTCGGACACTCTGGAAATGCATGAGAAGAACAGGTTACCATCCAAAAGCAGTAGAGCCTGTCGTTACCGGAATCGCACGTTGGCACATTTCATTTGCATCATGTGTAAGACAGGATCGTCTGTCCGAAAAATTGTTATTTCCTGAACTTGTGCTAACAAGGAATTGTTAGGTTTTGTTAAGACCCAACGTCGTCCCATTTTTCTCATTAGCAGCATTTATTAACAGAAAATTGCGTGGAAAGTAGGGACCAGTACGCATTGGAAAAATAATTTTAAAAGGCGAAACTATATAGTTGCCCGCCTCTGTGGTATAGTGGTTAGTGTGATTAGCTGCCACCCCCGGAGGCCAGGGTTCGATTCCCGGCTCTACCATGAAATTTGAAAAGTGGTACGAGGGCTGGAACGGGGTCCACTCAGCCTCGGGAGATCAACTGAGTAGATGTGTGGGGGAGGGGTTCGATTCCAACCTCAGCCATCCTCGAAGTGGTTTTCCGTGGTTTCCCACTTCTCCTCCAGGCAAATGTCGGGATGGTACCGTTCCTCTTCCCTACCAATCTTCCCATCCCTCACAAGGCCCCTGTTCAGCATAGCAGGTGAGGCCGCCTGGCGTGGACTGGTCCTCCTTCTCAGTTGTATCCCCAACCCAAAGTCTCACATTTCAGGACACTGTGCTTGAAGCTCTAGAGGTGGGATCCCTCGCTGAGTCCGAGGGGAAAACCAACCCTGGAGGATAAACGGATTAAGAAAGAAAAAAAGAAAGAAAGAAGGAAGGAAGGAAAGAAAAAGAAAAAAAATATAGATATCAGGAACATACAATAACCGTCATAAATTCAAGAGTACCATACAAAATGTGAGAAATGTCATTTACAGATGCCTACATAGCACATGGCACAATAGACCCTATGGGGTTTTACTTACTAAGCGAAATTTTACGAGGTGCCGTTTGGTCAGCGGGGCCGCTACCTCATCGTCGTACAGCTCCTCAACTACAAAATCGCATAGGCTGAGTGGACCTCTCAGATCCAAGTAAAAATCACTAACCTGGCTGGGAATTGAATCCGAAGTCTTTGGGTAAGAGGCCGATATGCTAAACCTAGACTGCGGGGCCAGCCAATTTCATTTATACAATAATACCATCATAGTGGGAAAAAAGAAGAATGCCTAATACTACAATCGTCCAACAACTTAGGCTTAGAATTAAATAAATAGGCGTCTCCGAAAGCCGTATAAAACGGTTAGTAGGACGCAAAACCAGTCAATTATTATTATTATTATTATTATTATTATTATTATTATTATTATTATTATTATTATTATTATTATTATTATTATTATTGTTACGGAGTTATCCGTGGAAGTCAGAGGTGAAAAAAGGTGCGGGCTGGAATGGGTCTAACTACAAGTCCGAAAGATGAATTACAATTTCAATAAAGGTTATATTTTCAAAACTTAACAATGGTGACATAGAATTTTGAGCGTACAACAAATAACAACAAGTTAAATCAGGTACACAATCAAGAAGTCCAAGATTAGATAAAAACTTAAATCAGTTTTCACTAGGGGAAATAATAAAATCAGGTACCAGAGTAGACTTACAAGAAAAGCCCGACTTTCGGGTTCTTACAAGCTCTGGGCTTCGTCCCCCAAGTTACAATTCCTGAGCCCTCAGCTCATAACCAAAAATTACCAAAGGGCAGAAAACCCTTAATTACATGGAGCATTAGTTCCCAGCAATCAAAATGTCACGCCTCCCCGAGGCACCTTTCAAAATACCAAAAAGAGCTGACCCGCTCTCGATCTTTCAAGCCTATTTAAGAGGCCATAAACTGACTTTACACTAACTGCCCTCAAGGCACACTTATAATGGCACAGTGATACCTCGTACCCAATCTACTGAGCCTTCTCAGGAAGGAAAACGGGTTAAACAAAGGCCCAAAATACAAAATTGAATGGAGGCGAGTACTTGCACTCCTACACTAAAGTTTGTTAAAACCTATGTGGCGCTAGGCCGATACACAGGGGCTAATCCCAAGCTAGGGAGGTGACTCGTATGAGAAAACTTTAATACATTAAGGAAGAAAAGAAACGGTCGCGAAAACGTAGTCACCTCAATTTCAAATGAAGAGGAGCTCGAGAGGGTAAAGCACTCTCTATCCCCGAATTAAAGTTCAAGAAAACTGAAGTTTGCCAGGAAAAGGGTTTACATGTTTAATAGTTTACATATTAAAGGTTTCGAACCCTCCCCGAGAGTTAAACTGCTGAGCTAGCACGAAATAAAGATGTTAAAAGGCCATTACCTTGTTGGAGATCTGTTGCCCGAAGAAAGAGGCGCTTCCCGCCCCCTGCTACATATCCGCACACAAAGCTAGATGTTACTGAAGTGGCCCGGAGACAAGAAAATCAGCAGTTTTATACCCTCGTGGAAAATTCGAGACCTTTCAGGAATAAGTAGACACACCCACTCAATTTTTATTGGTTGACTAAGAATTACACATGGAAATTTGAAGAAGAAAGCTATGATTGGAGGAAAATTAATTACAGAAATTACTGATTGGCTAAATTCAAAACAGGCGGAAAGAAAGGATTAATGTTGCCAACCCACAAACCACAGAACAAAATTTAGTAAAGACAAAACTTATGAATACAACATTTCTCCAAGAAAGTTCATTCCTTTACACCAGAGTGCGTTATCATAGTTTTTGGTAGAGACATCTGTTAGGGAATGTCCACCCTTCTTGATCAATGAAAAACAAAAGCAAATCAAAAACACTCAGTGACATCTTCTGATAAGCCGTATAGTTAGTTCAGTTGTTAAAGTTCCGGGTTTCTCCAGTAGAGAAGTTTCAATTGGCGCAAGATTTGAACTTACGTCGTAGAGGTGTACCGCCCGGTACAATTATATCTGGCAGTCTCGTTAAGTAATCACAACAATGGTTCAATCTTGGTGCGGAATTGTAGCTCTCGGAAGACCTACGTGGACCTTCTTATTAACAGCGCTTTATTTGCTTATTGTGTTTCTAAGAGAAGCCTCCGTGGCTCAGGCGGCAGTGCGCCGGCCTTGTCACCTCTGGGTTCCGTGACTCAAAATACGGTCACTCCATGTGAGATTTTTGCTGGACAAAGCGGAGGCGAACAGGATTTTCTGCGGGTACTCCGGCTTTTCCTGTCATTTTTCATTCCAGCAACACTCTCCAATAGCATTTAATTTCATCTGACAGTCGTTCGTCTCCATGGCTAAATGGTGACCTTTGGCTCAGGAGATCCCGGATTCGATTCCCGGCCGGGTCGGTGATTTTAACTTCCATTGGTTAAATCCAATGGCTCGGGGGCTAAAAGTGTGTGTCGTCTTCATCATTAGAATTCATCATATGTACGGCTCCATCCTCGCAAACGCGCAGGTCTCCCATACGGCGTCAATTCGGAAGACCTGTACCAGGCTTCTTCGTAGGCCTCGCCTCATTGTAATTTTATCATCTTTCAGTCGCTAATCATTCCCTCAGAGGAGTGCGACAGGCTTTTTTTTTCAAGCTGCTTTACGTCGCACCGACACAGATAGGTCTTATGGCGACGATGGAATAGGAAAGGGCTAGGAGTGGAAAGGAAGCGGTCGTGGCCTTAATTAAGTACAGCCCCAGCATTTGCCTGGTGTGAAAATGGGAAACCACGAAAGACCATTTGAGGGCTGCCGACAGTGGGGTTCAAACCCACTATCTCCCGGATGCAAGCTCACAGCTGCGCGCCCCTAACCGCACGGCTAACTCGCCCGATGCGACAGGCTTCGGCAGCCGGCACAATTATATCCTCACCACTAAATGGGAGCTTCATTCATTCCATTCCTGACCAGGTCAAATTACTGGAAACAGGCTGTAGATTTTCATTGTGTTCTTAACACGTGCTTTACTCACACTAAAGCATTTCTTGGCCGAAAAAAATGATATGGGACTTGACTTGAATACACCATTATCCCTTACAACGAACTTCCGACTTCGGAACGAGTCAGGGTGAACGATAATAATAATAATAATAATAATAATAATAATAATAATAATAATAATAATAATAATAATAATAACAATGGTTTTACGTCCCACTAACTCCTTTTAAGGTTTTCAGAGATGGCGATGTGCCGGAATTTTGTCCCGCAGGAGTTTTTTTTTTACGTGCCATTAAATCTACCGACACGAGGCTGGCGTATTTGAGCACCTTCAAAATTACCGGACTGAGCCAGGATTCAATCCACAAACTTGGGTTCAGAAGGCTAGCGCTCTACCATCTAAGCTACTTAGGCCGGTTCAAGGGGATATGCCCACCTCCACCACCATAACAGGAAATACCTCCGAAGATTATTTTACCTCCGCTACAGGATCTCGGTTCTCATATACAAATAACCTAGATCTAGAACTTCTCCGGAATTTCACTACATAAAACATTAATATTAAATTGTAATACTGAATCATACCGGGTTATGTCCGGCTCCATGGCTAAATGGTTAGCGTGCTGGCCTTTGGTCACAGGGGTCCCGGGTTCGATTCCCGGCGGGGTCGGGAATTTTAACCATAATTGGTTAATTTCACTGGCACGGGGGCTGGGTGTATGTGTTTGTCTTCATCATCATTTCATCCTCATCACGACGCGCAGGTCGCCTACGGGTGTCAAATCAAAAGACCTGCATCTGGCGAGCCGAACTTGTCCTCAGACACTCCCGGCACTAAAAGCCATACGCCATTTCATTTCATACCGGGTTATTTCTGAATGGATCAGCGGACGCTCATGCGTGTATTTGCTTGAGTCTCTTTCTCCTGAACGTCTGGTTAATTCTAACAGAGTGCACGAACCATCGTTAAGATAAAATTTTTGAGTGTTATGAAATGCTCAGCCAAAATTGTAAATAATTGCTGACTGCGGACGGGTACAAGTTTCACTTAAAGTTCGAAGTAAAAAGAGCACTGTGCCGACAACAACATATAACTTTTTTTTTTGCTAGTTCCTTTACGTCGCACCAACACATAGGCGACGAAGGGATAGGAAAGGCCTAGGAGTTGGAAGGAAGCAGCCCTGGCATTAATTAAGGTACAGCCACAGCATTTGCCTGGTGTGAAAATGGGAAACCACAGAAAACCATCTTCAGGGCTGCCGACAGTGGGATTCGAACCCACTATCTCCCGGATGCGAGCTCACAGCCGCGTGCCCCAGACCGCACGGCCAACTCAGCCGGTTATAACAATGTTAATATAAGAAGTTGGTAAAACTAAAGTTCGTAGTCCGTCTGAAGTTTGCACTGAGGCTTTCGGTTGAAAGGGTCCCGGGTTTAATTGCCGCCCGAGTTGGAGATTTTAATCGCATCTGATTAATTCTTCCGGCTCGGGGACTGGGTGTTTGTGTTTGTTCCAACACTTTCATAAAAGCCATACGCCATTTCATTTCATCTTCATATTGAGACAACACACCACACTACCAACCACCACAGAAACATGCAATACTGGGAAGAAGTACCAGTACCTAGTCCTGGCAGCCTCACCTACTATGCTTGAACAAGGGCCTTGTGGCGGAAGTTTGGAAAGGATAGACAAGGAAGCGGGAAGAAGCGACCGTGGCTTTAAGTTAGGTACCGATCGTGGCATTTTTGTGGAGAAGTGGAAAACCACAGAACATCACTTCGAGGATGGCTGAGGTGGGAATCGAACCTTCCTCCACTCATTTGACCTCCAAAGGCGGAATGGACCCCGTTACAACCCTCGTACCACTTTTCAAATTTCGTGGCAGGGTCGGGAAACGAACCCGGTCCTCCCGGGGTGGCAGCTAATCATACTAACCACTACACCACAGAGGCGAACACTTAGTATTTCATACATCGTTTTACGATAAATGATCCACCAATTCTACTGTACAACTGAATTGTTGCCATTTCCGAAGAGCGTTGGGCTTGCATATCATCTCCATCCACACAATGAGCTGAATGGTTCAGTATTACAGTATCTACTTAACCAGATTCTAGCTAATTGCAAGATCTGATCATGAAGCCCCAACTAGCGCCGGAGTATAGCTGCGCACCAATTGGTCAGGCCTGATTCAAACCTTTTGAACGATAATCTTGTTTGAAATTATGCCTGCTATATCGAAGAGAAATTGCAGCAAACAGTGAAAGACGTAAATCCTCAACGTCGTCATCACAGCCACTCTTTGGATATCAATCGGCACAAACAAGGCTAACCTGAATATGGTTTCCCGTGGTTTCCCATTTTCATACCAGGCAAATGCTGGGGCTGTACCTCAATTAAGGCCACGGCCACTTCCTTCCAACTCCTAGTCCATTCCTATCCCAACGTCGCCATAAGACCTATCCGTGTCGGTGCGACGTAAAGCCAATAGCAAAATAAAATCAACAAGGCTAAAATCCAGGAGAAACTCTCTAAGAACTACAACATTGTTTGAAAGACGATCTGAGAAAGACAGAATCGCCAAGTGAAAAGGAAGAATCATCCACATGTCAAGCTGGAGGAAAACAACGGAGTCCCTGTCTCCTGACCGTATGGAGAAACTGGCAATAACTAAACAGACTAAGGTTAGAAGTATGCAGATACAGCGTGAACTTACGGAAATAGTACTTTCCAGCCAACATGGAGGTCTGTGATTGCAGCGAACTACATACACCACAACATAAACTTTCCTGAACTTTGTACTCATCAAGATGTAGGACTATAGTTGCTCAAAAAAAAAAAAAAAAAAGTAAAGAGCGCATGGTAGGCCTATTTTATGTTCCTCCATTTAATATTTTATCAGAATTTTAATCAAAATACAATTCATCTCTCATGTAGATACAAACCGTGTGGATACCCACAACAAACAGCAGTATCCCCAACCCCCCCCCCCCATGGCACTACAGCCCTTGAAGGGCCTTGGCCTACCAAGCGACCGCTGCTCAGCCCGAAGGCCTGCAGATTACGAGGTGTTGTGTGATCAGCACGACGAGTCCTCCCGGCCGTTATTCTTGCCTTTCTAGACCGGGGCCGCTATCTCACCGTCAGATAGCTTCTCAATTCCAATCACGTAGGCTGAGTGGACCTCGAACCAGCCCTCAGGTCCAGGTAAAAATCTCTGACCTGGCCGGGAGTCGAACCCGGGGCCTCCGGGTAAGAGGCAGGCACGCTGCCTCTACACCACGGGGCCGGCACAAACAGTGTATATATAGGTTCAATTGTCTCTGAGAAAAGTATACCTCCGAACAACTTACACAATAGCATATGCTCATTCTTCTTTCAAGCGCCTGTACAATGAAGCACTTGGTGTCAAATACCTCGAACGTTCTCCCCTTGTGGGTGGTGGCGGTAGTCTAGCACCCACGATATCCCTGCCTGTCGTAAGAGGCGGCTAAAAGGAGCCCAGGGGCTCTTAACTTGGGAACGTGGGTTGGCGAACACGAGGTCCTTAGATGAGTCCTGGCATTGCTTCCAATTGTGCAGGATTCCTCATTTTCATCTATCCTATCCGACCTCCCTTGGTCAACTCTTGGTCTTTTCCGACCCCGACGGTGTGAGAGGCCTAGGGAGACTTTAATGTTCATGCCCTTCGTGGACCTTGTCTTTCTTTGGTCGATACCTTCATTTTTCGAAGTGTCAGGCTCCTTCATTTTTTCTCTCTCTGATTAGTGTTAATAGAGGGGAGTTGCCTAGTTGTACTGCCTCTTAAAATAGTAATCACCACCACCACCACCACTATATCAAATTTCTTGAAGTTCTACAAATTAACTTAGTTTTAC
Source organism: Anabrus simplex (assembly GCF_040414725.1). Lineage (NCBI taxonomy): Eukaryota > Metazoa > Arthropoda > Insecta > Orthoptera > Tettigoniidae > Anabrus > Anabrus simplex. Next base: position 231,012,039 of record NC_090269.1, on the reverse strand, counting down.
TTTCGTGCTGTTGACTCGTGTGTATGTATTCTTCTTCTACTTCTTCTTCTACCGCTTTTTTCCACACCAGTGCCGCGGGTGCGAACTGCGTCGCACATATGGATTTGACCCTGGTTTACTGCCGGATGCCCTTGCTGACGCCAACCCTATATGGAGGGATATAATCTATTGCGTGTTTCTGTGGTGGTTGGTAGTGTGGTGTGTTGTCTGCATATGAAGAGGAGAGTGTCGGAACAGACACAAACGCCCAGCCCCAAAGCCAGAAGGATTAATCAGAAGCGATTAAAATCCTCGACTCAACCGGAAATCGAACCCGGCGCCCTCCGAACCGAAGGGCAGTACGCTGACCATTCAGCCAACGAGTCGGACATGTATGTATGTATTAATTCATTTACTTTTGTATGTTTTTATGTATGCATATACGTTATTTTGTCTGCTGTTAGTACAAGGGATCGGTGCCTAGTGTAGCTGTAAAATTGTGCTTTGTCAATTAACGAATAACTAAACGGAGTGATATTGGAAAGAAATCGACAAGGGAAACCGGAGATCGACTGGAAAGACTATTCTAACTTCGCTTTATTCAGTTTAATTTTACATAGAGACACCAAGATTTGAACCCGAAATGCAGGAATGGACATGGATATCATATCACCTGAGCTACGGAACGATTTATCACCTAATAAAATGTTCTGTGGACTGTGCTTCATTTCATCGTGTGGTCACACAGGAAGTTATTGACCTGAGAAAGATGTCTTGTTATTGCCATTCTGTGTTATATTATTTCCACACTGCTTTCAGTTTTACTGGTATTAAAAATTCCCTTCCTGGTTCCATGAAACAGCTGTCATATCTCTTCTTCCGTCTACCTCGCCGTTCGAATGTTACTATTACTTCCTCGCGACTTCATCGCCTTCCGCCACTTTCACTTTCGTTGATCTGAATGGTGCTGCGTGGTTGATTGTTCTCCTAACTACAGCAATTACACAGAATGTAATAAAAAATATGGCACAATGTTTTAAGAATGGCTTCTTCGCGTACACTGTAAGACTAGCGGTACCTGTGCATTTCTCTACACCGTCTGATAAGTCTTCAACCTCGAGGCTGATTTGATTCTCAAATAGCACCACCAAAGGTCATGTGGCTAGAAAACCTCAAAAAACCAATGGCGGTACTATTGGCATGAGAAGGAGTGAGGTAGTTTGCCATTGCTTTCCTCACTGGGCCAGAAAGTGCTATTGTAGCATGACCGGTCCTCTGGGTAGCGCCTTTCATAATGCTCAAACGCACTGGTTGTGCTCCGAACACTATAACTCAGCACCATCCATACATCAGCAGCTTCCATACTGTCACAGCCACAAATGAGACTGAGACTTCGGTGGAAGCTACATTTTTCTCTGGCCTGTGCTAAAAGACAGGTACAAAATCGTACATCTCTCAAGAAATACCTACAGGTGGTCTTCCCTATTCAGAACCAAAAATTGGCAATGAGTTACATAAGGAAAAAGTGAAATAATAAATACATACTACCAGTGTAATGGAGCGCGTAACAGGTAAATCAGGTCCATCGTGTTCTTCAAATTGAACAGTCAAAATACATTCTATAAAATATGTATTGTCCGCCTCTGTGGTGTAGTGGTAGTGTAATTAGCTGCCACCCCCCGAGGCCCGGGTTCGATTCCCGGCTCTGCCACGAAATTTGAAAAGTGCTACGAGGGATGTAACGGGGTCCACTCAGCCTCGGGAGGTCAAATGAGTAGAGGTGGGTTCGATTCCCACCTCAGCCATCCTGAAAGTGGTTTTCCGTGGTTTCTCACTTCTCCTCCGGGCAAATGCCGGGATGGTACCTAACTTAAGGCCATGGCCCCTTCCTTCCCTCTTCCTTGTCTATCCCTTCCAATCTTCCTATCCCCCTCAAGGCCCCTGTTCATCATAGCAGGTCAGGCCGCCTGGGCGAGTAACTGATCGTTCTCCCCACTTGTATCCACCGACCCAGAGTCTGAAGCTTGAGGTGGTAGAGGTGGGATCCCTCGCTGAGTCCGCGGGAAAAGCCAACCCTGAAGGGTAAACAGATTAAGAAAGAAAGAAAGAAAGAAAGAAAGAAAGAAAGAAAGAAAGAATATATGTCTTATTTCTTTCCTGTAGAGCGTGCAGGACTTTTCTTCTTGTTGGTAGGCTCGGCCGATTTAGCTCCTTCTGTGTTTTCAAAGTAGATTCTACGTCATTGTTTTCTATAATCTCTCCTATTTTAATTGAGAGTTTAATGGACTTTATAATTTCATTTTGAGTAAATAATAATTTCGTGTTGCTATTTCTAGCCGAGTGCAGCCCTTGTAAGGCAGACCCTCCGATGAGGGTGGGCGGCATCTGCCATTTGTAGGTAACTACGTGTTATTGTGGTGGAGGATAGTGTTATGTGTGGTGGGTGAGTTGCAGGAATGTTGAGGACAGCATAAACCCCAGCCCCCGTGTCATTGGAATTAACCAATGAAGGTAAAATCCCCGAACCGGCCGGGAATCGAACCCGGGACCTCTGAACCGAAGGCCAGTGCGTTGGCCATTCAGCCAACGAGTCGGACTCATTTTGAGTATAATCGATAGACTAAAAAAGCTCACAAGTTATATTAACTACACTGCCGGGGAAAAACTACGCAACGTCCTCAAGGAACAGGTCATTTTATTCACAAGGGATAATATGTCTGGTATTTCATCACTGCAGTAGTATTCAGACCAAAAGTTTTTTTTTTTTTTTTTTTTTTGCTAGTCGCACCGACACAGATAGGTCTTATGGCGACGATGGGACTGGAAAGGCCTAGGAATGGGAAGGAAGCGGCCGTGGCCTTAATTCAGGTACAGCCCCAGCATTTGCCTCGTGTGAAAATGGAAAACCATCTTCAGGGGCTGCCGACAGTGGGGTTCGAACCCACTATCTCCCGGATGCCAGCTCACAGCTGCGCGCTCCTAACCGCACGACTAACTCGCCCGGGCAGACCAAATGAAACACACATGTCACTGTAAAGGATGCTGTCCCATCAGTACACAGTGTACCCCCCTCTGGCGGCAATGCAGAGGTGTATTCGCGCATGCAAATGATCATAAAGGTGCCGAATGGCGTCCTGCTATAGATTGTCCCAAGTATCTTGCACCTTTTGATGCAATTCGGCAATGGTTCTTGCAGGCTCTGGAGAACTCGTACGTTCCCGCTTCATCATACCCCACACGTGCTCAATTGGCGAGAGATCCAGTAATCTTGCTGGCCAGGGCAGTTGTTGTACACCACGCAGAGCACGTTGTGTCAAAGCAGCTGTATGTGGACGTGCATTGTTCTGTTGAAAAAGCACATCACCTTCCTGTCGAAGAAATGGTAGTAGCACGGGAACAACAAGCTGTGCAATGTAGCGGGCACTGGTTACGTTATCCTGCAGAAACACCAACTATGACCGTGAGTTGTAACTGATGGTCATCCATACCATGAAGCCTGGGGTAGGACCTAGGTGTCGTTAAATAGGCTGCTCACCAGCTCTAAACCGTAAAAGTGTACGTCCATTAGGTCTACTTGCATACAAGCAGAACCTACTCTCGTCACTGAAAACACCATTCTCTTCTCCAGTCGACCCTTTCATGACACCAGAGTAGCCGTTGGTAGCCCGGCCAGAGGCTCACGTGATCGTAATCCTGCTGCAAGCAGACGGTTTCCAATAGTCCTTGGTGACACAGTAGGTGCAACAGGTGACCGGATTTTCTGGACGATGTTCGGTGGACCACCGCTGTTCGTGTCGATTTGACGGGCATCTGTTGTTGGATGACGAATTGAATGCTGTAGCACACATGTTGTATTACTAAACAGCGATGATTACTCTGGTAGTGGACTGTAGTTTGGTTAAGCACGTGATAAGACCATAGGGCCGAGTCATGCATCAATATTACACGTAAATAAAACTTTTATTACAATTAAGCATGATTAACAAACTGCGTAGAAATTATTTACACATTAACAATAAACTGAAATGCCTGGATGGCTATTGATTAAGTTAGAGGCCATGTGGCCGCGAATGCATCTCTAGCCGACATGTTGTCTTGTTCGAGTCTGTCTCGTTTTCTTGCCGGAAACCAGATGCATTCTGGACACTCAATAGAGACGCGGACAAGAGCGCGCTCTGTATAAATTTTCTAAGAGGACGGAACATCTGTATTACACGGATGTCCGGAGCCTCGTCTATGGGTGTGAGAATGTTCCACAGACCACTGTGGAAAGCATTGACACACCACCGATACATTGTGCCCAACATGTGCAGCAATCCATAGATACATAGGTCCAGCTTCCCGCAGGCCCACAATGAGACCCCGTGCAAATGACAACAGTTATTCAACAGAAGCATGTACTCGTCGGCGGGGTATGGTTGTACCCTAGAATGAATGTTGCAAACACTGTTGACCTCTAACCTCAGCACAATTACTGCCTGAAGAGTCAAAACAGAGTGCGAATGGACAGGACTCCTGAGTGCCATCTGATCGCCGATGTCCGTGACAAATGAATCACTAACACAACAACCCCTCAGTATGCACATATTATATCCTGGTTCTACTGAACACAGTCCTCGAGGATGTTGATGTTTTGTTCCGGCAGTGTAAGTCGAACTGTTAGGGAATCTGTCACCTCGGCGACAGCCCTAAATGCAGATCAGTGGTGGCTGTTGTTGTCGTTGTCGTTGACACTGGAAAAGAATGGCTTCCTTCTTAACATATCAGTCCTCAGCCTAGTTGTTATTACACACACCTCATATATAACGAGTACTTGAAACTTTTGATCACCGCATCCTGAGTCCTTTACTTGAAGAAGCAAACATCACAAACATCAAATAAGAAAGGTCAGTGATCTTGTACCTGGAAGTGTCCATCCTGCTCTCTTCCGTCCAGAAAAGTAGTTCCGGCCCTCTCAAGGAGAATACACGTTTACTTTTTGACTGTCGTGACCCACTTCTCGAGCGAGGCAGCGTGAAGATGACCAGCAGGTGCTTTAGGATGTTCGCTCTCCTCTCTTACTCGACAAGCAGGTAGCAGACCAATTAAGGAATATAATTACAGATCAAGATGCATCGGAGTATCTCAGCATGCAACGCGCGCAGTTCTATATCGCGTGTTCCTCTCTACAGATATAACCGTGCCAGAGAAAAAACTCGCAAGCAGAGATAAAAAAGTATGAGACCGTGCACTATTATTACCAAACTCGCGTCAAAAGAAAACATGGATCAAGAAATGACTGTATAATATTTTATTCGACTGAATATTTGAGGTGCTAAGTTCATTCACATAGGATCGCAAACTGAATGTAGAATCACGTAATGCACCATAATTAAAATGTGTATATTTGATTAATTAATGAATTAATTGCCAAGACATTAATTTAATTATGTATTTGGTTTGTTATTTACATATGAGATGTATATTTAGAGTAACTTCCTAGAAAACGTAATGTTAGAGAGAGAATCTTATTCCATCACTTACATGTATTTGTATTATAGAATGAGCTTCGGCATTCTGTCTAAGAGCCTTGTTTTTCTTGATTGGAAGAAGTAAACTTCCCCTAAACCTACCAATGTGGCTGCCTTCGTTTCTAGGCTATATCCTTGTTATCATTAAACATCGATAAGGATTATTTCAGAAATTCAATTCGCATGAAAAGATGAACTTTCTGTATGTTATAGACCTAGTATGAACGTAATCCTTCTCCAAAATATTAGTTAGCCATACCCAAACATATAGAAATACTTAAACACGTTATGGATAAAAATAGTAAAGTAATACAACTATTTCTAATATTTAATTTACTGTTAAGAGTGAAATATGGACAGAGACACGATATGAGTAACTGTACTTGGAAATCCAAGAGAGTTAGACATGAGCGCTTTTACAACATCACCTGCAAACATAACTATCTCTGCAGATCTCTTCTGCCATTGTTCCTATGATAGAATCCAACGGTGAGTTTCTCCAAAGCTCAAAAGTGTTTATAGAAACACTATCAATTTTTACCAAGAAATTCATTGCTCACATTATAAGTCATTCTGTACTGGACTTCATAAGTTTTCCTATGCTGTTGTAAAAGTGATTATTTTAACAAGGCAACCATCCCTCCCCCCCCCCCCCCTCCTATACCGCTTCTTGAGGTTTTATGCTGTATCATCTAAGTGTCTAAACATGGGCACTTAATTTTTGGAGAATGAGTATATCTAATAGAAGTCTTCAAACTGTGAGATTTTATCTTTCCCCACGGACGGACTTTTCGGAGGCTTTTCTTGCCAGTGCAATCATCACCTCACCGGGCGAGTTGGCCGTGCGCGTAGAGGCGCGCGGCTGTGAGCTTGCATCCGGGAGATAGTAGGTTCGAATCCCACTATCGGCAGCCCTGAAGATGGTTTTCCGTGGTTTCCCATTTTCACACCAGGCAAATGCTGGGGCTGTACCTTAATGAAGGCCACGGCCGCTTCCTTCCAACTCCTAGGCCTTTCCGATCCCATCGTCGCCATAAGACCTATCTGTGTCGGTGCAACGTAAAGCCCCTAGCAAAAAAAATCATCACCTCCTAATACTCCTGCTTTACCTTACCTACTACAACCGATTCCATTAGTGCCTTAGGTAACCTAACCTCATCTAACCTTTTCCTTGATCTTTAAAGTGATTCACACACACGCACACACGCACTCGCACGCACACACATACACAGAGAGAGAGAGAGTTTCGCCGAAAATGTTTGCCCCCAACTTAGCCTTTAATCCCTTTAATACCGAGCTCGATAGCTGCAGTCGCTTAAGTGCGGCCAGTATCCAGTATTCGGGAGATAGTAGGTTCGAACCCCACTGTCGGCAGCCCTGAAAATGGTTTTCCATGGTTTCCCATTTTCACACCAGGCAAATGCTGGGGCTGTACTTAATTAAGGCCACGGCCGCTTCCTTCCCACTCCTAGCCCTTCCCTGTCCCATAGTCGCCATAAGGCCTATCTGTGTCGGTGCGACGTAAAACAACTAGCAAAAAAAAAAAATCCCTTTAATAAAGTATATTTAAATGTACAGGGCCATTTGCAGGTCAAAATGAAGTACACTCTCCGACACAAAAGGTGATCGGTTGCAAATTACTTCCTTGAGAGTAAACACGAGCGAAAGGAAGGAGCATATTATCATGCAGATTTCGTGTCTAGTTAATATACGGAGGTTGTATTACAATTTACCAATAACAAGGTATGTTTCTAAGCCATTATAATGAATTTAAAGTATAACATTCGCTACAAATCCCCTAAACACTGCGTGTCACTTTGTTAACATAAAACTATGCAAGTTTATTGGACAAATGTTCAAGTGGTTACATTAAGCTTTCCCTACTTAATCAGCTCTTTGTGGAAAACTAGCGAACGCGTGAACAGGAAACTTAATGTGAACATAGCCAAGGACGCGGGGAAAAGAAATAATAAATAATTAATTCCAACAAAACACTTTTAATGCGTTGCCATATCATCTGCTTAGTTTTTGTGGACGCAGCGTTCATCACACTACAAAGTACCGAGCAAGTGGCTGTGCTGTTTTGGTCATGTAGCTATCAGCTTGAATTCGGGAGATACTGGGTTCGAACACCACCGTGGGCAGCCCTAAAGATGGTTTTCTGTGGTTTCCCATTTTCACACCACTCTGTACCTTAATTAAGGTCACGGTCGCTTGCTTCCCACTCCTAGCCCTTTCCTATCTCATCGTCGCCATAAAACTTATCTCTGTCCATGCGACGAAGAAAAAACACTGCAAAGTGTGCTCGAAATGGTGCCTATCTGTGTCCAGGACAGTCTGAAATCGTAGGATAACTTGCTGTACAACAACACGATGCATCTCCATGGGTATGCCTGATACCTCTCTTGAAATGCTTCTCTTCAGATCGTCACATTTGCGACCGTTCCCCTGATTAAAACCTGTCTCTCAGGTACCGGTGAACCATGCAAATCTGGAAGCCCATAATCTGGGCATTATTTGTACTGAGTTTAGTACGCGAACTATAAATAGTCTCCAATCTAGAGTGGGTTAAGTAGAGAAAGTTTAATTTTAACCGCCTCGTATACTAAGCAGTAAGATTAGAAATATGTTATTACACCAGGCCATAGCACGGAACGAGACATATAATTTTAACACTTCTTCCGTAAGCAAGTAATTTCGTGCTCTCGTCCCTAGGTGGCGCAGCTCTTTCTACGCTGCATACCGACGGCCTAGTTCTGAAATGAAATGGCGTATGGCTTTTAGTGCCGGGAGTGTCCGAGGACATGTTCTGCTCGCCAGGTGCCGGTCTTTCGATTTGACACCCGTAGGTGACCTGCGCGTCGTGATGAGGATGAAATGATGATGAAGACAACACATACACCCAGTCCCCGTGCCAGAGAAATTAACCAATGATGGTTAAAATTCCCGACCCTGCCGGGAATCGAACCCGGGACCCCTGTGGCCAAAGGCCAGAACGCTAACCATTTAGCCATGGAGCCGGACGGCCTAGTTCTAATACCACGTATCTGACAAAGCTATTCCTATTCTTTATTTTCCTTAAGACTGTTCACACTTCCCAGCCACAAATATATATTTAGTCCATCAGAACTATTTTCGTTGTGTTCATTTTCCTATGCTTACGTGTAAAGGAAAATGAACCTTAGATACATCATTCTGTAGGAGTGCGTAAATGCGTCATACAAACAACATTTCTGCAGTAAGTACGGTAAGGTTTATTTTCCTTTACAGTTTACCGTAGGAAAATGAACACAACGAAAATTGTTGGGATGGACTACATGTTTATATGTGACTGAGAGTCGTGACCAGTCTTAAGAGAAATAATGAATAGGAAGAGCATTTTCGGATACGTGGTATTATAACTAGGTCTTCGATATGTCATTTTTAACCACATGCCAGCTCACCTGCCAATATTACATTTATATCAGCACCGGAAATCGAACCTGGACCTCCGCGGACGGCAGGTAATAGCTCTAACCGTTACACTACGAAGTTGGACACATTTTCCGTACAAGAGTCCGATTAGTTTTTCGTGTCAGAAATATACATACATATGTACATAGAATATAGTAAGCTTTTAAGCGCATAGTTAAAGTTTTAAAACTAACATTATTGCAAGGTTTGCAATCTAATTCTCTTTAAAATGTTCAGAATGTTGATTATTTTCGCTATTTGTTTTACGTCGCACCGACAAAGACAGGTGTTAAGACGAGGTGGGATAACACAGGACTAGGACTGGGAAGGAAGCGACCGTAATTAATTCATGTATAGCCCCGACATTTGCCTGCCGTGAAAAGAGGAAGCCACAGAAAACCACCTTCGGGGCTGCCGACAGTGGGGTTTTAACCCATCATCCCCCGATGATAGATGATAAATAATTTGTGTTATGTAGAACTGTCTTACAGTGGTGCTGTTAAATTAGAAATTTCCGTGAAATACCTACCATTAATAATTTGATAAATGTATCCCATATATCCTATTTTCTTTCCCATGCATATTCTGATGTCTTCAATGGAATCTACGTCCGACTCGTTGGCTGAACGGTCAGCGTACTGGCCTTCGGTTCAGAGGGTCCCGGGTTCGATTCCCGGCCAGGTCGGGGATTTTAACCTTAATTGGTTAATTCCAATGGCACGGGGGCTGGGTGTATGTGTTGTCTTCATCATCATTCCATCCTCATCACGACGCGCAGGTCGCCTGCGGGAGTCAAATAGAAAGACCTGCACCTGGCGAGCCGAACCCGTCCTGGGATATCCCGGCACTAAAAGCCATACGACATTTCATTTCAATGGAATCTATTCGACTACACTGAGAGAAAGACATGTCATTCTGAATTGTGGGGTCTTAACGATATTTTTATTAGCAATATTTTCTCGTCAAATAACATTAATACTTCGACGATGTCGTGTGTATGAAGTATATTTTTTTCTAAACTGGAACGCCCTTGCTTCAAGAAAGTTAAGATTTTTATCGGTAGTTTAAGTTATCTTTACAAAAGAATAGCAAATAGTATGTGGTTCCGTATTTTTGGAGGGGGAGTACATCTTTGAAACCAGCTCCATTCTCACGCTACTCCCCAGCTCATAATCTCTTCCTCTTTACCTTATCAAAAATTTTAAATTTAGGATGTTACACTTGTTACACGGCTACGAAGTCATTGCTGTTATAACATGACCTGAGTAGAAGTGAACTTTTCCAGCCAGGCTGAATGGCTCAGACGGTTGAGGCGCTGGCCTTCTGACTCCGACTTAGCAGGTTCGAACCTGGCTCAGTCCGGTGGTATTTGAAAGTTCTCTAATACGTCAACCTCGTGTCGGTAGATTTACTGGCACTCATAAGCGACTAAATTCCGGCACCACAGCGTCTCCGAAAACCGTAAAAGGAGTAGTTACTGGGACGTAAATCCTATAACATAATTATTAACTTCTCCAGACTGAATTGAACACTGATAAATAGCGATACTGATAAAATAATGAATTAAATGGAAAATTATTGTATTTAGATGCCCATAGTGATTATTATGCATGTTTATTGGTCCTGATAAAGAAATCTCGTAAAAGTAAAAATACCAGCTCTTTGGGTGTATGGTCGACATAGTGGCCTAAGGTTCAAAGAGACTCGGGTTCGATTCCGAGCCGGATCAAGGATTTTAACCAAGTTTGCTTGGGTGTTTGTATTCGTTTTAATACACATCTTCATTCACTCACAATATTACATCACACTAATAATCACCACGGAAGCACGCAAGAATGAAAACAACCCACCACAGAGGATTGCCATCAGGAAGGCCAAAAAGTAAAATAGGCTACTTTAAACTTAAAATAAGCATTGACATGTCGTATTATAGGAATCAACTCAAAGTGCCGTAAGCGTAGTGTGTCTGTTTCTTACTCCAATGGCTATACTTCAATTCCAAGTCAGTTCAAGGATTTTAATTCTGCGCTGAAGGCTGAAATAGGATTCACCCAGCATCGTGAGCCCAGCTGAGGAACTGCGTGATAAGAGAGGCAGGTCAATGAAACCAAGTAATACGCTAATCACGTGAAACTCCATTACCTGCAGGCCATCTGGCTGGGCAGCAATCGTTTTGGCAGGACAAGACCCTAATGGGTTGTTACGCTGCAGGTTTGCTTTTCTTGTATACGTTTGTTGTTCCGTTGGTTGGAAACGAAAATGTCCTTGAAGCGGAAGAATTGAACACAGTATTTTCTAGTGAACACCCAGTAGTAGGAACTCTTCTTTTTCCTCTTCGGAGCAGAAAAGTAGGCTACCAAACCCGCCGTTAGCTAAGCCACATCCTCGCGGGTGGAGTGACTAGAATACTACAGTGAAAATCTTAATTACAGCGCCCTGATGGAGAATATTTCATCTTATTTTGAGTGAAGCTCACAAGTTAATTAGAGAGATCAAGTTAGGAGAAACTGTTAGAGATAAAAGTGAAGATGTAGGCTAAATACATAGCGAGGGCCAACCGTGACACTTAAGGAATTTAAACAGCTGTAAACAAGAGCCTGAAGTGTGAAGAAAATTAATTCCCACTGGCGATGTGGCCTCAGACCATACACTGCACCATGTGGAACCTTTAAAATAACCTCGTTTCGCATAACACATGTGCAAATTGTTGTTTCTTCGCTTCGGAACCGAAGGTATTGTAATCACCAGCCACTTGTACTTAAAGTGTATCTGCATGTGTTGGTGTGTTGTGACAGTGAAACATATATATATTTGGATATGGGTTTTTAGTTCTGAGAGTGTCCGACAACATGTTTGGCTGCCCACTTCTGTGGCTACTTTTCTCCATACACCCCCACGGTGTCGCCGTGTGAAGATGTTGTCTGTGGGTGTATGTGTAATTGTACGGGATAGGAATGGGAAGGAAGCAGGCGTGGCCTAGAGAACGGTACTATCGCGGCATTTCCCTGGGGTTGAAATCGGAAACCACGGAAAATCATTTTGAGGATGGCTGACACTGGATTCGAACCCACCTACCCCCAGAGTATCGAGCTAGCACCATAACTGGTTGTGCCGTAATGCACTGAGCTAATCTGTTCAGTACATTGAGCCAACAAGATAAACTTTTACAGAAATACGAGCATAAATTCAAAAATAGAAATTCGAAAATGGCTATGCCGCAAGTTTTGACGTAGAAAACATACCGCTTAGTACCCCCTTCCCATGGCACTGTAGCCCTTGAAGGGCCTTGGCCTACCAAGCGACCGCTGCTCAGCCCGAAGGCCTGCAGATTACGAGGTGTCGTGTGGTCAGCACGACGAATCCTCTCGGCCATTAGTCTTGACTCTCTAGACCGGGGCCGCCATCTCACCGTCAGATAGCTCCTCAATTCTAATCACGTAGGCTGAGTGGACCTCGAAGCAGACCTCAGGTCCAGGTAAAAATCCCTGACCTGGCCGGGAATCGAGCCCGGGGCCTCCGGGTTAGAGGCAGGGACGCTACCCCTACACCACGGTATTGTAGAAATAAAATATCTAGTTAGTATGGATTTGAAATGTTGTTCTTAATTCTAGACAAATGTAGGCTACTTCAAGAAAAATTCAGTATACAGTGGATCTGTGATAAGAGAAGTCACGCATACACATTGAAAGAGATCGATATCAGTATTACGGGCGAAAGTTAAATCTATGTTTGTACCATTCAGAATCGCGGGAGCTTTATTCGGCGCACCGCAGCCTCTTCATTAACTTCAGGGTGATAATCCATATTATTTTCCACCCCTGGATCATAAGATATGCTCGGCTGGAGCTCCAATAGCGGAACTCGCCTCTCGATGCTCGGCTGCCTGAAGTTTCAGACACTCCCGATAAGCATTTTCATGCTCGGCATTGATGGATCTGGGACATACTGGAATTCTGACAAGCTGCTCTGTCACCTCGATTGCGTCTTCGATCACTTTTAAGCCTTTTTTTTTCTGTCCACGTGTCACGACATTTCACGAAAGAAATAACATTTAGCACATCTTCGCACCACATTTTTCTCAAATGTACTTTATTTGATTTTTCCATTACCGTATATTCCGTACTTGAGAACTCACGGAGACGAATCAAACGATGCCTTGCATGACGTGCTACTAAGCTGGAATTTAGAGCTACGCTAATTGAGAGCCGCACGGCAGGACGATGGCACTTCAAGATGGCGGCACTATTGTATCACTCGATGACGTCATACCAAGATCAGACTTCAGTTGCTCAGTACATAGGTTCCTCCTCTTTACTCGTCACACATGCTTTCTAGAAATTATCATTCATGTTTTCATAACGATTACCGGTCCAAGTACGATTCTGATATTATAGACGTATTCTACATCAACATTAAATAGCATAATTTAAAGTTATCTGTACCAAATCTTTGGCATCCAGTTTCAGTGGTACAGTAGATTCCGCCTCAACCACATCTGGAAACGTGATTTTGACGATACTACGCAAGATCAGATTTTTAATAGATTTCTCCACACAACACAACAAAACAAACATGACTAGCTGTTGGTTTTTGAAAGGGCGTATGTCCGCGACAACCGCCCGCTTAAAGACAATTACTTCACTCTCCTGTTACCAGCCAAACAGCAGCATTACTGACGACCTTTTAAGCACAAACAATAGATCTACCTCTGCAATATCTAAAACACAAAAAACATGAAAATGGTAAAAATGGTGACTTACGCCCTTATAAAAGAAATCGATTAATTTACAGTCCGCCTCTGTGGTGTAGTGGTTAGTGTGATTAATTGACACCCCCAGAGGGCCGGTTTCGATTCCCGGCTCTGCCAAGAAATTTGAAAAGTGGTACGAGGGCTGGAATGGAGTCCACTCAGCCTCGGGAGGTCAAATGAGTAGAGGTGGGTTCGATTAGCACCTCAGCCATCCTGGAAGTGGTTTTCCGTGGTTTCCCACTTCTCCTCCAGGCAAATGCCGGGATGGTACCTAACTTAAGGTCACGGCCACCTCCTTTCCTCTTCCTTGTCTATCCCTTCCAATCTTCCCTTCCCCCCGCAAGGCCCCTGTTCAGCATAGTAGGTGAGGCCGCCTGGGCGAGGTAATGGTCATCCTCCCCAGTTGTATCCCCCAACCCAGAGTCTGAAACTCCAGGACACTGCCCTTGAGGCGGTAGAGGTGGGATCCCTCGCTGAGTCCGAGGGAAAAACCGACCCTGGAGGGTAAACAGATTAAGAAGAAGATTAATTTACAATATGTCGATAGTTAATTAACCGAGTTCCTCATAAATCTGCCTGCTTATATAGAATCGCACTAATACGATATCTTTCGTCTTTTGAAAAACGATGACAATGTTTCAGTAGGACAGCATATTGACTAACAGGCGCTGGCCTTCTAACCCCAACTTGGCAGGTTCGATCCTGGCTCAGTCCGGTGGTATTTGAAGGTGCTCAAATACGACAGCCCCGTGTCGGTAGATTTACTGGCACGTAAAAGAACTGCGGGACTAAATTCCGGCACCTCGGCGTCTCCGAAGGCCTTAAAAAGTAGTTAGTGGGACGTAAAGCAAATAACATTATTATTATTATTATTATTATTATTATTATTATTATTATTATTATTATTATTATTATTATTATTATTATTATTATATTGACTAACAGTTTGATAGCCGCTCTTCTTCCAGCACACGGTCAACCCACGTATTTGTAAGGCTGAATGGCTCAGGTGGTTAAAGCGCTGGCCTTCTGAGCTCAGGTTGGTGGGATCGATTTAGACTCAGTACTGACTGTGGTCAAATATATTTATTTATTTATTTATTTATTTATTTATTTATTTATTTATTTATTTATTTATTTATTTATTTATTTATTTATTTATTTATTTTCATGCCTTCATTTGTGGCGAGGTTTTTTTTTCTATTTGCTTTACGACAGATATGTCTTATGGCGACGATGGGATAGGAAAGGCCTAGGAATTGGAAGGAAGCGGCCGTGGCCTTAATTAAGGTACAGCCCCGGCATTTGCCTGGTGTGAAAATGGGAAACCACGGAAAACCATCTTCAAGGCTGCCGACAGTGGGGCTCGAACCCACTATCTCCCGATGACTGGATACTGGCCGCACTTAAGCGACTGCAGCTATCGAGCTCGGTATGTGGCGAAGTTAAGGCTCACGGCCCTCACCACATATTATCTAATAAACTTCATAAAACAGAATAATGAAATAATATAACATAATATAAATCCAAACCTCATTCATTTTTCCATTCATACTGCCATTCACACAAGCTGGTTATACATTTAATACGTAATCTCGGCAAGTCCGCTTGAAAGAAGCTTAAGAAGTGCAATTTCTAACGCTGACTGGAAGGGAATTCCATAGCCTTGCACCAGACACTTGAAAGGAGCGGTTAAAGGAAGATGAGCGATGCACAGCCCCATGTCGGTAGATTTGCTGGCACGTAAAATAAATAAATAAATCAATCAATCAATCAATCAATTAATCAATCAATCAATCACCACTAAACTGCATTTAGGGCTGTCCTAAGTGGCGCATTCCCTGTCAGTTAACTGGCCTTTTCTTAAATGATTTCACCGAGCAAGTGGCCATAAGTTTAGGATCGCGCAGCTGTAAGCTTGCATTCGGGAGATAGTGGGTTCGAACCCCATTGTCGGCAGCCCTTAAGATGGTTTTCTGTGGTTTTCCATTTTCACATTAGGCAAATGCTGGGACTGTACCTTAATTAAGACCACGCCAGCTTTCTTCTCACTCCTAGCCCTTTCCTATCCCATTGTCACCATAAGACATATCTGTGTCGGTGCGACGTAAAGGAAATAATAAAAATAATTTTAAATGATTTCAAAAAATGTGAGAAGTAATCGAACATCTTCCTTGGTAAATTATGCCAATCCGTAATTCCTTCCCATAAACAAGCATTTCCCCAATTTCTCGTCTTGAATTCCAACTGGTCCGCCTCTGTGGTGTAGTGGTTAGTGCGATTAGCTGCCACTCCCGGAGGCCCGGGTTTGAGGGCTGAAATGGGGTCTACTCAGCCTAGGGAGGTCAACTGAGTAGAGGGGGTTCGATTCCCATCTCAGCCATCCTCGAAGTGGATTTTCGTGGTTTCCCACTTCTCCTCCAGGCAAATGCGGGGGTGGTACCTAACTTAAGGCTACGGCCGTTTCCTTCCCTCTTCCTTGTATATCCCTCCCGATCTTCCCACCCCCCCCCCTACAGGGCCCCTGATCAGCATAGCAGGTGAGGCCAACTAGGTGAGGTGTGGGTCCTACTCCCCAGTTGTATCCCTCGACCCAAAGTTTCACGCTCCAGGACACTGCCCTTGAGGTGGTAGAGGTGGGGTCTCTGGCTGAGTCTGAGGGGAAAATCAGCCCTGAAGAGTAAACGGATTAAGAAAGAAAGAAGAATTCCAACTGTATCTTCATATTATTATCCTTCCTACTTTTAAAAGCTTATTCGTCTACTGAAGTCATTTTATGCCATCTCTTCGTTGACAGCTCGGAACATGCCGCTTAATCGAGCAGCTCGGCTCCTTACTCACAAGTCTTCCCAGTCCAAAGTTAGCAACATAAACGGACCATTTTTCATCGACCGCCATCTAACGGGAGCATGGTACCTTCATATTCTTTTAACTGAACTTCCACAGTCGCTGAAGATCACCCTATCTTACGACACTTGACTTCTTCCTGTGGGATCAGTCAAAGCAGGTAGTGTATGCACAGGAGCCCGGAAATCCTGGTCACCTTCGGCACTGATCAGGGAGGCTTGTCAAGCTGGTATACCTCACATGTTACGAGCAGAATGTCTTTACAACGTCGTGCTGAAATGTGTATAAACCAAGGTGGTCACCATTTAAACATTCGCTGGGCTGAATATACAGCATACCCTGCTTCCTACCTAATAATAATAATAATAATAATAATAATAATAATAATAATAATAATAATAATAATAATTGTACCTGGAGGTACACCTCTACTCCGCGCATTCAAAATTAGCGCCTAAAAGAACTCCTCTATTGGTGAAACCTTGAAATTGAAACTACACCAACTTAGAAATTTATACAGAAGATGTCACCACTAAAACATGATATAATTTTGTTATTGTGAAGTTTCCTGAACTGACTGTATTTCTACTAGTTTTTTTTCTATCCATCAAGAAGTTTGGACATTCTTCCACCGAGGACACCACTAAAAACTATGTTCATGCACCGTGGTGCGAGGTATAAGAAGTTATAATTCAAAGAACTTTTGTATTCATAATTTTCTTTTTCTTTTTTACTGACTGATGTTCATTTATTTTTGGGTTGGCAATATTTCCTTTTTATTTCCGCCAGTTTTGAATCTAGCCAATCCCAAGTTTCTGTAATTAATTTTCAACCTATCACAGCCTTCTTCGATTTTGAGTGTAACTTTTAAACTGACCAATAAAAATGAGGGCCTGTGGCTAGTTCGATCTTGAATGGTCTCGAACTTTCCCCGAGGGTTTATAAACTGCGGATTTTCACGTTTCTTGGCCAATTGATCGTCATCTCACTAAGTGTGTGTGTCAAAGCAGGAGGCGGGAGGCCTCTTACATCGACAAGGTAATGGCCACATAACATCTTCCCTTCTTGCTAACTCTGCAGTTTAAACCGAGGGAAAGGTACGAATTTTTAACTATGTAACCAACTTTTCTAAAATGTAAATCTTCTTTCGGCTAATGTAAAAACGTCGTAAAAACTTTAACTGTAAATCGAGGATAGAGAGTGATGTACCTCTCGAGCTTCCCTTCATCTTGGCTTGAGGTGCCAAGTTTTTGTACCCTTTCGTTTCTGCAATGTATTAAAGTTATTTCCATCCGGGCAACCTCAGTAGTTTGGGAATAGTCCCTGTTTGGTCGGCCAAGCGCCCTATAGGTTTTTTTTTTTTTTTTTTTTGAGCTCAGTCTTCGACTCCATTCAAATTGTACTCGGGCCGTTTGTTTAACCTGTTTTTTCATTAAGGCCCTGTAGGTTGGGTACTACAGTGTAATACACTGAAGAAAATGGAAATTGCAACACCCAGAAGGAGTGGTGCTACATTGCTGCAATTGAACATGCAGGACGAGTGTTCGGTTGTGATTCGATGATTACATTTTCAGGTCCCTCTGACCGCAAGTGTGGACAACAAGCAATACAGGATGTGTCCACCACGAGCTGCAATACATTGATGAAATCGTCGAGGCATGGAGTCAATAAGGCCCTGGATCGCTTCCTGAGGAATTGTGGCCCATGCTTGATGCACTGCACGGTCAGTTGTTCCAGAGTTGTGGGTGGCTGAGGACGGTTGACCAGTTGTCGATCCATCATGTCCCACACATGCTCAATAGGACTGAGGTCCGGGGATCTGGCGGGCCATTCTAAGGTTGTGATGTCGTGCAGAGCTTCTCTGGAGATGCGTGCAGTGTGAACCCGGGCATTGTCCTGCTGAAACATCCCATTAGCAATGTTCGCCATCATTGGGACAACCACTGGATTGAGTACCCTATCAACGTACTGTCGAGCAGTCATAGTGCCCTCAACAAGCACTAATTGTGATTTCACATTAAAGCCAATAGCTCCCCAGACCATAATGCTTGGTGTTGGCCCGGTGTGCCTCTCGACAATAAGATCTGGGCGGCCCCTCTCCCCGGTACGTCGGCGCACACGATTCCGGCGATCACTGCGGGAAAGACAGAAGCGCGATTCATCACTAAAGAGGACCCTATGCCATTCGTCGACCCATGTCGATCTTTCTCGTCACAAGGCTACTTTACACGTCGCTGTTGTGAGATCAATGGAACACCTTCTGCAGGGACACGGGCTCGTAAGCCAGCTGCACGCAGGCGATTACCAACTGTTAGTTGTGTAACGTGGGGTGCCACAGCTGCTCGAATTTGCGCTGTTGTTGAATGGGGTTCCATCCGGGCCATCCGAATGATGCGGCGATCCTCTCTCACAGTTGCCTGTCGGGCTGGGCCTGTGCCAGGTCTACGAGTGAGGGTACCTTCATTTGACCACTGCTGCCATACACGTTGTACCGTAGATGCCTGTCAGCCAACACGTGCAGCGACAGTCCTTAGCGATAATCCATCCTCACACAGCCCAATTATCCGAGCCCTTTCAAACGGCGACAGTTGTTGATAGCGTGCTCTTCTCTGTCGTTGAGGCATGTTTGACGCGGAACAATTCTTCTTCTTCTTCTTCTTATTCTTCTTATTCTTCTTATTCTTATTCTTCTTGAAATGTCGTTTGGGCTCCTTTTTTAAATTTTCGCCCAGTGGGAACACTTCACTGCACAGACTGCAAGTCAAGTACGCTACACAAGAGTCCGTATACTGGAATTGATTCCTCCGCGACCAATCACGTGGGGAGACCTGTAGCAACAATCCAATGGGTCTGAAACTTCGATCGTTTACATACATATATGGCATCGTTCCATATCTTGAAAATCAACACAAACGACTAATGCCTCCATGGTGTTGCAATTTCCATTTTCTTAAGTGTTAGGTTTCTATTTGTAATTAGTGCGTTGTAAGGCCAGAGATTATTAGAGTTTCCTGCTATGTTGCCTTGAGTAGGCTTGGAAAACTGAGAGCACGTTAGCGCTTTTTCTAGTGTTGTAAAAGTGCCTCTGGGAGGCCTGATATTGTAATTTAGGGAGCAAGTGCTCCGTGTATTAGGGGATTTCTGCCCTTGTATAAATTTGTGCTCTTTTGTAAATTTGAGCTAGGAGCTCAGGAAAAGTAAAGCGAGGGCTTGAAGCCCATGATCTGTCAAAATCTTGTCCTTCCTAGACTTGTTTAATGATTTCTACTTGTACCTGTAAAAAATGTTTAAAATTTCTGAAAATATAACCTTCAGTTTAAGTTTTAAATTCATTCTTGACATTGTAGTTAGACCCATTCATCCCGGCACCTTCTTTCACCTCTGCGATCCACAAAAAAACCACGGAACAATAATAATAATAATAATAATAATAATAATAATAATAATAATAATAATAATGAGAATGTATGTTAGTTGTTTGGTAGCTCTCAGAAGGCCTGAGTTCGACAGGGAATTTGATGGAATTAATATTCGATCATGTCCTTGAGTTAAGCTCTTATGGAAGACGGAGTTCGCCATAACAGAGCAAGCTTGTAGTCGGTGGAAAGCTCCACTTTCTCGCTCCTTGTCTGCCATGTAGAGCAGGACATACGTTCGGGACACACTCGTGAGCAATGAGTTCGCCGTGTTTCGCTATCTATGGTGCAGCACGTCACCGGAACTCACGTTCAGGACCGGCTCAATTGGAACATTCTAGCGTGGTGTGCAATTGAATACATACTTGTCAAATAATAATAATAATAATAATAATAATAATAATAATAATAATAATAATAATAATAATAATAATTGTTACCGAGTTTTGGTGGTAGGTAGAGGTGTAAGAAGGTGCGGGCGTGAATGGGTCTCAAACTACGGAATCAAAGTTAATGTAAAAGTTAACAAGGTTATATTTCCTTTTCAATATTAAGTAATAACAAAGAACAGGTACTTAGTAGCCGAAACACAATTTGAAATGTACAATTACAGGGATTACAGAGTTTGGGCTTCGAGCCCTGAGTTCACAATTTTTGAGCAACTAGCCCAACTTTCCGATATACAAATTTTAACAAAGGGGCAGAAGACCCCAATCAAACCCTGGAGCACTTGCTCCAAATTACACAGTAAAGCCTCCTCGAGGCATACAACACTCCGTTTCCAAAAGAGCCACACGCTCTTTAATTTAAGCCTCTCCTAGGCCACACCAAACTCCACCTTCAAGTTGTCCTCAACGGACATAAACACAGGGGTAAAATACCCAATCTACTGAGGTCTATTAAATGAAAAGCAGGATAATTGAATGACCTCTAAAACAATTTGAGAGGAGGCGAACTTGCACTCCTAATACACTTTGATTTTAAAACCTACTTTGGCACTAGGCCGTTATTACAAGGGCTAATCCCATACTACAGAGGTGACTTAATAGCAATTTACATTACATTACGGAAGAATTGGTTGAGAGAATAAGTTCACCTCAAGACGATGTGAGTGGGAGCTCGAGAGGGTTAAGCACTCTCTATCCCGATATGTCGTTTTAAAATAGAATAGATACCAGTTGTTTTTACATTTTAGGAAAAGGTTACATGGTTGAACGCTTAGAACCCGCCCCGAAAGTTAAACTGCTGAGCAAGAAAAGAAAGAATTTATTAATCGGCCATTACCTTATTGTTGACCGCCGCCGAGGAAAGAGGCGCTTCCCGCCTCCTGCTATGTACTTAATACACTGAAAGATGGAACAGAAGTGGCCCGGAGACCCTAAAATCAGCAGTTTATATACTCTCGCGGAAGTTTCTAGGCGTTAGGGGAATGAAAAACACCCGCCCACAATGTTTTTATTGGATAGGACCCCGCAACAGATACAAGTTGGGGGAAGATACACCAGATTGGTCAGAAATTACTAAAAGAAATTCGGGATTGGATAAATCTAAAACAAGGGGAAAAAGAGGGGTATACAGCCAACTTAAACAATAACAGAAAGAAATTTAACAAGAAACAAACTTTTGAAATAAAATTTTCTCCAACAAAATAGTTCTTTGACTCCGCACTAGGGTGCGCTATTGTTGATCTTCAGTAGTGTCCTCTAGAAGAGAAAGTTCACACTTCTTACTTCAAGCGAAACAAAAACACATCAAAAGTGACACAGTTCAAAAACTCAAAATTTTCCACGTGGTGACATCTTCTGAGAAAGTAGAGAATTAATAGAGTAGATAAAGTTCAACCTTCCTCCAGAAGAGGAGTTTCAACTGGCGCAACTTTTAAATAAACGGTGTAGAGGTGTACCGCCCGGCACAATAATAATAATAATAATAATAATAATAATAATAATAATAATAATAATAATAATAATAATAATAATAATAATAATAATAAAAAAAATAATAATAATAATAAAATAACACGAGTTTGCCATGCGGTTAGCAGCGCACAGCCGTAAGCTTGAATTCGGGAGATAGTGGGTTCGAACCCCACTGTCAGCAGCCCTGAAGATGGTTTTCCGTGGTTTCCCATTTTCACACCAGGCAAATGCTGAGGATGTACCTTAGTTAAGACCAAGACCGCTTCCTTCCCACTCCTAGCCCTTTCCTATCCCATCGCCACCATAAGACCTGTGAGGATGCGACGTAAAGCAAATAATAATAATAATAATAATAATAATAATAATAATAATAATAATAATAATAATAATAGTTTTATCTCCCAGACACCCGGCCGTAAAATTAAGCCAAATTCACATGAAGTGCCGACCCCAACAAACTGAGAAAAAAGCCTGGAGGAAGGAGAATTGGTTTTACGCGCATGAGTTATTTTAAGTGCTGGTAAATCTACCGACAAGAAGCTGGCGTGTCTGAGCGTCTTCCAATGCCACCGGACTGAACTGGGGTAGAACCCATAGATTTGACCTCAGAAGGTCAGTGTTTGTACCGTTTGAGCCTCTCAATGCCGCAAAATATTCTTTGAGAAGACCAGGGTTCCCCAGTAGTTTGTTCGTAGCTCATAACCTCCAAGTTATTTTCTGATTTGCAGTGATTTTCCTTTTAAATTCTTCATTCTTTCGTGGAACAACATTAGATAAACACACTAATTTTCGTCTCACTTGATATTCCCTATTATACTATAGTGTTACATACCGAACCATAAAGATAGTGAAATAGCCACTGACTTCTCACTAAATGGGCCGCAGTTCGACATTCGACTGATGCATGCGGGGTTTTAAAATACAAAATCGCGTCCTTGAGGTTGTTCTACGTAAAACTGGAAGTCCCGTGGCTATGATCAAGATATCGATAGTCACGTAAAACTAGAAGCTTGCTTACTGGTCTAGGACTACAAGGTCGACTAATTAAGGCTGCATTAAAATGAGGAATAAATCACTGAAAATCCGTTTATAGAGAATTATACCATAAACGTTCCATAGTGAAGACTTCCAAATTAAACTAAATCCCGTAGCCCATACAAGACATCAAGGCCCTTGGTCTTACCAATACCTCTCCTTGCCATGATAATAACTGTTTTTAAGAACTGCCTGTTTGTCGGATTATTTTCCCCTCATGAGTTCTTTAATATGCCTGAAGCCAACGACACAGTGTTGTTGCATTTAAATGCCACCAAGCTGAGACTGGCTTGAATCCGCTATCTTAGGAACAGGCCTACGACTAAACGACTGCCCTACTGAGTCGGCAATATTTCTTCCAGCCGGTAAGTAAGTTCGTGTGGCTATTTCTAAGCAGAGTGCAGCCCTTGTAAGGGAATCGAACCCGGGACCCTCTGAACCGAAGGTCAGTACGATGACCATTCAGCAAACGAGTCGGACTTCCAGCCCGTTACCTACAGGTACTGAAGTTTCATGCAATTAGCGTGAGATTTCCTCATTGTTTGAACCAGACCAATACGCACAGTATTTTTTTTTTAATGACAGGTTATGGTTTCGATTCCACACAAACCTGGAATTGGCGTTGTTAACCAGGTTCGCTACCACTCATATTGAACAGCTTATGATATGATTTTACGAGGCCCCGTTTCAATCCACATATTAAGAATAACCTTATTAGATGAACTCGGAGTCGAGCGCCATGCTCTGAGTAACAGAGAGGGGCGCTACCCCTACATCAGAGATCTAACGTCTCTTAAGTTCAATCAGTTTACCAAATTAAAATGTGTATTGTGCTCAGAAGTAATTTTGACAGTCTGAGATAAAACGTTCGATGTGCGCTTTGTACGGGAATAGGAAACAACGGTCCAAATTTTCCAGGTGACATCAAAACGGATAGAACAGTATGAATGTTAGTTTCCAGGTGATGTCAAAACGGACAGAAATAATACTAAGCAATTGTCAAAGGACACCAAGGGATAGAAACAATGCTAAGCAATTTGCCGGTGACTTCAAAGTGGGCAGTAGCAGTTTCCAAGTGACACCAATGGGATAAAAAGCAATGCTAAGCAATTTCTAGTTGACAGCAAAGGGGCAAAAAGCAATGCTAATCGGTTTCTAAGTGACAACAAAAGGGCAGAAAATAATACTAAGCAGTCTCCATGTGACTTTAAAGCGGACAGAATTAGTATTCAAGTGACATCAAAGGGACAGATAATAATGCTAAACAGATTCCTTGTAACACCAATGGGACATAAAGCAAGGCTAAGTAATTTCCTGGTGACGCCACAGATAATGAATAGAAACAATGGCGAGGCGGTAAAAGATCGTCTGGTTTATCTCCGATGACATGTTTTTGGAGTGTCGGTACAAACCTAATAATCTGATCGCTAGTTGCAAAACCCACGATGCAATAACTCACATTGTGAAATAAAGTTAACAGTCTGTGACTTAAAACGACAGATTGTACAACATACTGAATTTGTCAAAACCTGTTTGATTTTTACTGCGTAATGCACGAAATATTGTAATAGTTATGGATATAATTTTATAATCAACACTTTGTTGTCTGCAACACTGCAACGTGTCGAAGGTAACGTGATTAACATTGGGGCTTGCAAAGTATATTATGTCGTCTAGGTTGAAACATTTG
The DNA here is from genome assembly GCF_040414725.1 of Anabrus simplex. Taxonomy (NCBI): domain Eukaryota; kingdom Metazoa; phylum Arthropoda; class Insecta; order Orthoptera; family Tettigoniidae; genus Anabrus; species Anabrus simplex. The sequence goes on along the minus strand of NC_090269.1, from coordinate 230,987,440 downwards.
CACTGTGTAATACCTAATAATACGTACCGTACCGGTACCGTACTATATCACATTTTCTCTTGGACTGTTATTGCATTGAAGTCATCATCGAAGACAACAAAAATCGCGATGGTTCTTATTAAGCTATTTATTTATTACAAAGAGGGTTGCTGTTAGACAAATATATACGAACATATTTAGATATTTAATTAAGATTTCAACAAACAATAATGAGGATATCCAATAAACGCTAACAAAAACGATCCACGATACAAAGAACTTACGACGCAAGTTTAAACATTGAGGTATCAAAACTGAAGACTAGCTTGCCGAGAGAGTAAAAACGTTGGCTACTTGGTTCAGTGGGAATGTGTGCAGATTAAATTCCCCGTCAGGGACTTACTCGAGAAATTTACAATATTTCCACTTCTCGACAAGAAAATAACCCTGGGGTTTCACTGAGCCTACAACATAAAAATAAGGTAATTCCTGGGAGGGGGAGGGAAAAGTGGCCAGTTTTATAGCTAATCATTCAATTCCATATGTGCCGAGGTCGCAGATAGTGGTGGTCCTTAACTACCAATCATCAAGAGACTTCCGTGGCCTGTGTGGAGACTGCACTGAAGCATCAGGATAAAGATTGCCCAGAAATTATGAAAAGCAATGTAATTTGAGTATACGCCATGATAATGAAGGCACCTGAAGAAGTGGACTATGCGTAACCTAGACACTAACTGGGGTAGAATGATTAGCTCAATACCCAGCATTCGTCTTCCTCAGGAAACAACCTGATACTCATTTCTGCCGAAGTGGAATGAAACCCAGAGCTATGTGCTGTGTTTTATGTATATGAAACCAGCATTAACGTGATTTTTGTACCAATGTATTTAACTTTCAAGTTTAAAAACTTCATGTTAATTCCGTGTTGGTCCGAGAATCGAACGGGAACAAGAAAGGTCCACCTATTCAAAATACCATACAATGTTATAAAATAATTTATAACATTTTATTATTCTTAGTACCGGTTTCGATGCTGGTGTGCATCATCTTCAGCCGTAAAATTAGAAAAACATACAAAGACAAGGTTACAAAAACAATGCATAAAGTGTACACAAATTTTACAAAATTAGGCATGAGTTAATTAAAAACATGATCGTAAACATTAACTTATAACCTAAACCTAAAAATATAGCACCAAATGTCTTAAAACTTTGTATATACTTCCTCTTGACAAGAATCCCCTAAATCTAAAAGCATTGAATAATATGTGAACAGATTAAATTGAGCCGAGGACAAAAACTAATATCTCGCTATTTTAAAACTCCGAGAGCATATTTCCTTATTTCGTAAGATTATTCATACAAAAGATTTTCTTGCTGAACATCCACTGAAGTAACAGGTGCAATTAATAAGGAAACATTTTACTATTTGTTAAAAAAGTCTGTCGTTAAAACAACGTAACTAGTCATAAGACGTAAAAACTTCTAGAAATAAAAAGAACATGAAGAAACTTCAAACACTGTTTTGCGTAAAAAAATACATGTCTCCTCTAACTTAAAGAACGTTGCTTGCTTCGGTCTGCTGAGTATTAATTTTTTTTTATTTTACATGAAAATAAGGCGGACGCCGTGTTTCCAGGGTACTAAACGATATTCTCGGTTCAAAATAGGACCTGAAGCAGATAAAGAAAAAGAGGAGAATGTTAAGAAAGGCCTTATATTTTATCTTTTTTCACTGAAGAAATTGGAAATTGCAGCACCCAGAAGGAGTGGTGATACATTGCTGCAATTGAACATGCAGGACGAGTGTTCGGTTGTGCTTCGATGGTTACACTTCCAGGTCCCTCTGACTGCAAGTTTGGACAACAATCAATACAGGATGTGCCCAACACGAGCTGCAATACATTGATGAATTCGTCGAGGCATGGAGTCAATAAGCCCCTGGATCGCTTCCTGAGGAATTGTGGCCCGTGCTTGCTGCACTGCGCGGGTCAGTTGTTCCAGAGTTGTGGGTGGCTGAGGACGGTTGGCCAGTTGTCGACACATCATGTCCCACACATGCTCAATAGGACTAAGGTCCGGGGATCTGGCGGGCCATTCTAAGGTTGTGAAGTCGTGGAGAGCTTCTCTGGAGATGCGTGCAGTGTGAACCCGGGCATTGTCCTGCTGAAACATGTTCACCATCATAGGGATTGAGTACCCTATCAACATACTGTCGAGCAGTCATAGTGCTCTCAACAAGCACTAATTGTGATTTTACAATAAAGCCAATAGCTCCCCAGACCATAATGCTTGGTGTTGGCCCTGTGTGCCTCTCGACAATAAGATCTGGGCGGCCCCTCTCCCCGGTACGTCGGCGCACACGATTCCGGCGATCACTGCGGGCAAGACAGAAGCGCGATTCATCACTAAAGAGGACCCTATGCCATTCGTCGACCCACGTCGATCTTTCTCGACACCAGGTCAGCCTTACACGTCGTTGTTGCGGGGTCAATGGAACACCTTCTGCAGGGATACGGGCTCGTAAGCCAGCTGCACGCAGGCGATTACCAACTGTTTGTTGTGTAACGTGGGGTGCCACAGCTGCTCGAATTTGAGCTGCTGTTGCATGGGGTTCCATCCGGGCCATCCGAATGATGCGGCGATCCTCTCTCACATTTGTCTGTCGGGCTGGGCCTGTGCCAGGTCTACGAGTGAGGGTACCTTCATTTGACCACTGCTGCCATACACGTTGTACCGTAGATGCCTGTCAGCCAACACGTGCAGCGACAGTCCTTAGCGATAATCCATCCTCACACAGCCCAATTATCCGAGCCCTCTCAAACGGCGACAGTTGTTGATAGCGTGCTCTACTCTGTCGTCGAGGCATGTTTGACGGGGAACACTTCACTGCACAGACTGCAGGTCAACTACGCTACACAAGAGTCCGTATACTGGAGTTGATTCCTCCGCGACCAATCGCGTGGGGAGACCTGTAGCAACAATCCAATGGGTCTGAAATTTTGATCGTTTACATATCTACATGGCATCGTTCCATATCTTGAAAATCAACACAAACGACAAACGCCTTCATGGTGTTGCAATTTCCATTTTCTTAAGTGTAATTAACTCATGCCTAATTTTGTAAAATTTGTGTCCACTTTATGCATTGTTTTTGTAACCTTGTCATTGTATGTTTTTCTAATTTTATGGCTGATGATGATGCACACCAGCATCGAAACCGGTACTAAGAATAATAAAATGTTATGAATTATTTTATAACATTGTACCGGTATGGTATTGAATAGGTGGACCTTTCTTGTTCCCATTAGATTTAACTTGTATATCACTGAATATCCTTCATGTAGGGAATTGTTTTCATACAGCGTGAAACATTTCAGGCAACGAGTGTGATTTTATTATCTGTAACTTCTGATTACTTATTGATGGTCAGATTGTGAAAGAAGTAATCGTGACCTGTACGTTACGAACCATTCGCGTGGAATCGAGATAAAATACCGCTCTGGTCCCACCAGACACAAAGCATGGAATTTCACATTGAAATCACCACATTTAAATTGCCGAAACCATGTCTCACATGTTCTAATCGATGGAGCGTGCTCACCATATGTTTGTACCAGCAAACGATAACTTTCCACAGCTTTTATTCTTTTGATTAAATAAGAAAAGCAATGCGTGCCGCAAATGGTCTTTTTCAGGCACAAACGCCGACATGATTACTGAACGAAACAACACAGACGCTAGTATTTGGCGGACTCAACTTGTGTGTGTTGGTAGGTTAATGTTAGACAAACAAACTGACGTATGTGTCAAATTCATACGCTGCGTACTGTGGGTGGGGGCGGTAGAATAACACCCACGGTATCCTCTGCCTATCGTAAGACGTGACTAAAAGGGGCCCCAGGGGCTCTGAACTTCGGAGCGTTGGTTGGCGACCATGGGGCCTTTAGCTGAGTCCTGGCATTGCCAGGCTCCTCACTTTCATCTATCCTTTCCGACCTCTCTTGGTCAACTCTCGTTCTTTTCCTACCCCGACGCTATTAGGTTTGCGAGGGCTAGGGAGTCTTTCATTTTCATGCCCTGCGTGGCCCTTGTCTTCCTTTGGCCGATATCTTCATTTTTCGAAGTGTCGGACCCCTTCCAAATTTTGCATCTGATTAGTGTTATATAGAGGATGGTTGCCTAGTTGTACTTCCTCTTAAAACAATAATCACCACCACCACCAGAGGCTCTTTTCACCTTCTAAGGGAATCATCTTCAAAACAACCAATAAATGTCTTGGTCATTTATTTTTATCCTTTTAAATGTATAATGTTTACTGGTATATACACCGTATTAATACTCTTTGTATGGTATACTTCGTCCTGTGTCAACCCATAACTTGGAAAGTATGAGTAAATAAATAAATTAATAAATGTATTTTTATTCTTATTGCGCTATAACTTTTCTTTGAGTTTCCCGTGGAATTTATAAGACGTGGTTCTTAGCAAAGAGCAGGTATAACAACAAGTAGTTGAGACTTGTCTTAAATATTGCACAAATCGTGTAACTGGAATTTTCAAGTGCACGGGTAACGTGTCTACCGCTAATCAGAATCATGGGTTCGATTCACTCTCTTCAAGGAGATGAATGCTTAACTAATGGCTGAAACGGGGTTCATTTAGTCTCATCAGTCGACTTCGGGTATGTCTATTGCTAAAGGCAACGATCTTGGTCAATAAAGCCAAACCATACGGCTGTGAATGTCCTCATACTGATTACGTGGCACTCCCATATCTGCAACCCCAATGTCTGCCGACAACCAGGCAGCAAACAGCAAGCCAAGTTCTTGTTTCAAGTGGTATTATTATTAAAACTTTTGCTCTCATTTTCATCTTGAAAATAATCTGTATAATGATGTGGCATTATTAGCCTTAAAAGGCTCTTTTCACCATCTAAGGAATCATCTTCAAAACAACCAATAAATGTCTTGGCCATTTTATCCTTTTAAATGTATATATTATGTTCACTAGCCCCTCTTTATAATAAGTGAAGATGGAAGAGGAAAAGTTCTGACCCTTGGGTAAATGAATATAACAATATGAGAAATATAAAAGTCATAAAAGAAAGACTGCAAGGAGAGACTCTTAAACATAAACATAATTGAGATTAAAAGCGAGCAAAATTTGACGAAGAGTCAAAGAGGAAACTTGAATGAGTAAGTAAGCTGCCTATGATTTTCAATGTTATTTTTCAGGAAGATGTTGTAAGATTATTGAGTTTCAGAAATAAAAGAATACAAAATATAATTCTATACTGAAATGATTCCTTCATATGTGTTAATTTAATTAATGAAAAAAGTGCGTTCAAATAATTATCATTAAGACATCAGTGGAACGTTATAAACACTGGATGGGAAAGGACTAAGACTAAGGTGGTATCACCCGTGATATTAATTAAATTAAACACTGTCATTTACTTGTATGAAAATGGGAAACCATGGAAACCATCTTCAAGGCACCCGACGGTGCGTTCGAACTCACTCTCTCACAAATGCAAGCTTACAGCAACCAGAACCTTAGCGTGTAAGCAAATCGCTTGATATGCTTATCGAAAAACTTTTGCCAAAATTCACGATCATAAGGATCTTTGTAAAGTTAACGGTCCATAAGGTACGGTACCTTCAATCTCATTGTTGACTGTAGCCTACTGAAGGATCGCCATATTTGCCTTTAGGGAAATTTTTGTTATACGATTTGCACTGTAAACTGCTCTTTGACTAAACTTGAGATTATCTTTCGTTTTCTTTTCATTGGAATGGCCCAACGCAGATGGGTGAAGGAACTATTATCTCCATGTAAGGCAATAACAAGCCAACAAATTGGTGTGCAAAGTTAAAGCGGGAGTTGCGCGATTAACTGCAATTTCACGGCACGAAATTGGTGGCTGTATTATAAAAGAAGCAATTACGTCTGCATTACACCACTGCGAAAAATGGGAGCGTGATGTTTGCATTGTGTCATCCATTTATAGTGTTTAACCATGTTGCACCATTATATTGACTAGTTGTTGGGTAACAAGCCGCAGTGATGTGCTATAACAGTTTAGAATTTGGTTTCCTGTATGGAAGGAATGCGTTTATAACTCTGGTTGCAAGAAAGGATTACTTCTTGCATCGTAAAAATAACTGCAGAGTGATTTTTTTCAAAGACATTTAATGATAAATATTACAAATGTGGTAGGCCTACAGAATGCCATTATGCAATTACTTTCATGTCATTCCAGAAGAAAGTAAATCAGAGACACATTAGGTTAAATGCCAATGGGCAAGTCTATATATATATAAAATAAGAGTTAAGTCTGTACATTGCTCAGAATTTGAAAAGAATGGTATTTCTGTATCGGTCATGTCCACAGTAACAAGGAAATGCACTTTTTACTTTTCCGTAATGTCTGTCTGTCTGTCTGTCTGTCTGTCTGTCTGTCTGTCTGTCTGTCTGTCTGTCTGTCTGTCTGTCTGTCTGTCTGTCTGTCTGTCTGTCTGTCTGTCTGTCTGTCTGTCTGTCTGTCTGTCTGTCTGTCTGTCTGTCTGTCTGTCTGTCTGTCTGTCTGTCTGTCTGAATGTATGTACATGCATCACTAGAAGACGGCTAAAGAGAATTTAATGAAAATCGGTATGAAAAGTCGGGGAGTAAGTCGCTACAATCTATGCTATAAATAATTTTATTCACGCTGATAGAAATGGTAGTTTAGGGGAAAGCCTAAAATTCAATTTTCAAATATTTATGTTGTTAATGGTCCTATCTTATTAAAAATTGGTATGAAAAGTCGAGAAATATGTTGCTACAATTCTAGGCTATAAATAATTTTATTCACGCTGAATGAAATGGTAGCTTAGAGGAATGCTAAAATTTAATTCTCAAATAGTTATATTATTAGTGGTCGTATCGATAAATACCACGTAACGAAAGTTATATAGAATTAAATTTCCGACCATTTATGTCTTAAACATTTCTACCGTACTGGCTATGATGACAGATATTCATGAATTTGTATTTTTATTGCTAAGTCTATATTGACGCCGAGCCACGAGAAAATGGGTTAACAGAATTTAATGAAAATCGGTATATAGAGTCGGGGAATAAGAAACTACAGTCTAAGCTATAAACAATTTTATTCACCCTGGATGAAATTGTAGTTTAGGGGAAGGCGCCTAAAATTTAATTTTTAAATACCCATGTTTTTGGTCCTATCGAAAAGTACTACATAACAAAAGTTACAGAGAATACAATTTCCGATCATTTATGTTTTATTCAGTTTTACCGTACCGACTATGATGAATGGTATTTCAGAGTCGGAAGAAAACTAAATGTGAAGGCCTACAATATCGAAAGCGTATAACATCGACCAACAATAACATTACATTGACCATTGTTTGTTGTGATGTTACTTGTCTCTTATGCTGCCTCTCAACTCCGATAGATGGGATTACTGCTGCGTACCGAGTATAACAGCCTGTCTGAATATTGGCGGGAAATAGCCGAGGAGTTAGAAAACTTTCTTATTTAGCATGCCATTCCTTTGGTTCATACATTTTCTGATACAGCTGGTACGTAACACCTGGTTCTTCATAGCATTCCAGTTATTCGATCCCTACTCTGAGGTGCTGTTTTGAATGAGCAGTGTACATACTTAGGCAGAGGCTGACTTAGTAGTAGTAGTAGTAGTAGTAGTAGTAGTAGTAGTAATATGGCCTGATCTAGAATAACAATTTAGGCCTATTCCAAATTATAGCACCACAATTCACTAAATAACTCAAAATTCAACCCTGAAAAGAGCCGTATCTTAAAAAAAAAAAGCTTCTTCCTCGTCACTTTTATTAAACTCTACATTTATTTTATTCCAAATTATCAGTGAAGAGGGGGTTTCTCCTCTGGCTTGAAGGAAAAATCTGCCTCCAAGTCAGACAGAGTTTTCCGCCGCCAGTGTAGTGAATTTATATTTTCCCACTCATCGGGTACTCCTAGGAAACCGATTAGTAAAAGGGCACAGTTTTTGCCCTCGGAGTCTGCACTATTAGACCCTCTCCTCACCGAAAAAAGACGAAGAGTGTTCACGAATCACGGCTGTCTGCGGCCTGGTCATTCCAGCTCTGGACCTTTGGACTATTAGATCGGCAATGTAGCCCTGTTCGTTAAAAGTGAGAAAATGTGTGGTGTTTCATCTGATCGAGTATTTCATATGAAAGCATTGCTTTTAATTGCGCCATTCCTACTGACGTCATTGTAATGTATGTTCATTTCAGTTGGGAAAACCACTAAGACAGTCTTTCTGAGGATGTAAAAAGGGAGGTGGAGAGTGAGTACCTACCATTATAATGAAACTCCCCAACCTGATTGTGACTGATGGTATACAAGCAGGTCTACCATTACAGTGAAAATTCCTTAACTCAGTCATCATATGAGAAAAGATGTTTGGTGACTTCCCCTTCGCGTTTTAGGGAGCTATGCAATTTAATACAATCTTGCTCACAACATGTACGCTAGAATTCCGTATACAATGTAGAATTCCGTAGCTAAGCTCGGGTACACCAGCTAGTAAGAAACAAATCTATTCAATAGGCAATTAAATTGTGAAGGAAGTTTTAAATTAACAATTGTAAACCAGAAGTGGCTAAGGAAATTTTAAAGTTACGTCGTTAGAATCAAAACCTACTGAAGAAGTAGCTAATATGTTGCTGATGGATTTTAAATTTTGTAGCTCCGTAATTATTCAATCGAATAATGGCCATCGTTAGGGGCCGAGTGATTTGCGATAAACGCGAAATGTGACTTAGAGATACATCAAGAATGATATGCAAGTTTTATCGTGAATATGTTTATGATAGATAGATTGATAGATAGAGCAATGTCTGTATTGGCTATGGAGGTAAACCTTGTCTCAAAAACCTACAAAATTGGACATGAATAAAAACAATGCCATGTAGTCTCTAACCAAATTAAATTCCGACATGTTTCGCTAACACGCAGTAGTGGATAGGCAGTAGAAGAAGAAAAAGAAGTCTTGTAGAATAAATTATAAGTGGAATTGACCACTACTGCCGTGAACTTACTCAAGTTCCAATACAAATGGCAAAACCCGGTAGTTTTTAATTGTTCTCAAATTAACTTGATTATCAATATAATTGCTTTATTTAATTCGAATAGTTGCATGATTCCGCAAGGAAGATGCTTAGTCTGTTAGATCGCTTGGGTACCCTGGATGCCCCGAGCTCAACGAAAGCATCAATTACGTTAATTAATTAAGAGAGTGGAGGCCTTGGTTGAGAGGAACTGTTCACGCTTCGCGCTACCAACAGTGTATAGCACTTAATAGCCTTGTAACTGAGTTTGCTGAAGACGGGTGTCAGCCACAAATCGTCCGTATTATTGGACTGCCCATGCTATTAGAACTGTAACTGAAATTCTAATAATTAATTATATTGGTTGTTACGTCCCACTAACTACTTTTAAGGTTTTCGAGGACGCTGAGGTGCCGGAATTTTGTCCCTCGGGCTGAGCAGTGGTCGCTTGGTAGGCCAAGGCCCTTCAAGGGCTGTAGTGCCATGGGGTTTGGTTTAGTTCCATGTATCTGCAATCTTGCATTCGGAAGATGGTGGTTTCGAATCCTTCCTTCGGCAGCCCTGACGATGGTTTTCTGGAGTTTCCCACTTTCATACTAGGCCAAGGTTGGGGCTGAACCTTAATTAAGACAACGGCTGCTTCCTTCCCAGTACTGGTCACTGAAAATCTATCGATTGAGACGTAAAACCAGCAGGATAAATCTATTTACCTGAAAATAATAGTCTGTCTACTAAAATATGTCATCTCCAACCTCGAATTACATCTTTATAAGTTTTCCTTCCCAACCGATATTAATTTTTATATTTCTTTTCAAGCTGCATGTTATTGACTTATAATCAGTTTACATATATTCATCTCACTATCTTGTCCGACTCGTTGGCTGAATGGTCAGCGTACTGGCCTTCGGTTCAGAGGGTCCCGGGTTCGATTCCCGGCCGGGTCGGGGATTTTAACCTTCATTGGTTAATTCTAATGGCCCGGGGGCTGAGTGTTTGTGCTGTCCCCAACATCCCTGCAACTCACAAACCACACATAACACTATCCTTCACCACAATAACACGCAGTTACCTACACATGGCAGATGCCGCACACCCTCATCGGAGGGTCTGCCTTACAAGGGCTCGCTCTGTGTTGAAGAATGCTGAAGTACAGATTTCTCAGATCTATTTTTTCTGATCTTTATTGCTGCGGAGAGGGAATGGCATATCCCAAGTACAGTCTCTACAGTTCATACCTGGCATTGCCAGTATCCAGCTGTTTCAGTAGTCGATTCATAATAATAATGAAAACCTACAACCTGTTTTCCAGTCTTTGACCGGGTCAGGGATGTAATGAATGAATCATGTATAGGATATTAGTACAATGGGGTCGCCACTCCCAAAGTGATTTATTAATGACTGATAGATGGTATGAAATGATAATGGAGAGCGTTGCTGGAATGAAAGATGACAGGGAAAACCGGAGTGCCCGGAGAAAAACCTGTCCCGCCTCCGCTTTGTCCAGCACAAATCTCACATGGAGTGACCGGGATTTGAACCACGGTATCCAGCGGTGAGAGGCCAACACACTGCCGTTTGAGCCACGGAGGCTCAATAATAATAATAATAATAATAATAATAATAATAATAATAATAATAATAATAATAATAATAATACCGAGCACGTTTGGGTCACGCAGCTGTGAGCTTGTTTTCTAGAGACGGCAGTTTCAAGCCCCACTGTCGGCAGTCCGATAGATGGTTTCCCATTTTTACACCATGAAAACGTTGGGGCTGTACCTTCATTAAGAACAAGGTCGCTTTCTTTCCAATCCCAACGCTTTCGCATCCTGTCGTCGCCTTGTAGTTTCATTCACCAGAGAAATATTTTTCACACAAGGTTGCATGTAGAATGTGCCAATAATAACGACAGTCTACCGGGCGAGTTGGCCGTGCGGTTAGGAGCACGCAGCTGCGAGCTTGCATCCGAGAGATAGTGGGTTCGAATCCCACTGTCGGCAGCCCTGAAGATAGTTTTCCGTGGTTCCCATTTTCACACCAGTCAAATGCTGGGGCTGTACCTTAATTAAGGCCACGGCTGCTTTCTTCCCATTCCGAGGCATCTCCTATCCCATCGTCGCCATAAGGCCTAACTGTGTCGGTGCGACGTAAAGCAAAATAGCAACAAAAAAATAACGACAGTAACGAACCGATGCACTGTCATTGTACCTTGATTTAATAGTCTACTAACGTTAGATTACCCTGAATGAGAGTGGAGGCTATTTATTTATCGCTAGCAAATGAATACATAATAGAAAAACAATCGAGGCTAATTTCTAGTACAACCCCTGAATGAGAAAATCTCGTGTTCATGAAGGGGCGGTTACATAAGAAATAAAAATTACTGAACAATAATGAACTAAATTAGAGCTACCGTGACTCAGGCGGCAACGCGCCGGCCTCTCGAAAATGGAGCCTGCATGCAGCTATATACAGTGTGGAAGAATAACAACATTTCAAGGAAAACGAGCTATGGAGAACAACAAACCAAGTTCCAGTCGCAGTGGAAATCAAGAGGAGGAAATGGAAATGGATAGGTCATATTTTGAGAAAGCCAGGGATCTATAGAACGCACAGCTTTGGAATGGAATCCGCAAGGGGCACGGAGGAGAGGTCGTCCTAGGAAGACCTGGAGGAGGACTGTAGAGGAGGAGGTTCTTGAAGCAGGGAAGACTTGGAAGGAAGTTAAAGCATTGGCAAGTCGACGACCACAATGGAGACGTTTCACGGATGCTCTGTGTTCCAGTGGGAACGAGAGGAATTAAGTAAAGTCAAGATGTTAAAACTGCTAAAAAAGAGAAATAATAATAATACGTAGGAAGAAGATCATAGTTGATAACACCCCCATGATTCGAATTTAGAACATCTGGATGGATCAATATTCCTAAATGCCTAACATAAGACTGTGGCTCTTCCTTGTAGCGCAGCATAAAACCTCGCCGTGGCCTCGTTTTCTGAAGTCTCTTACTTTTAATTACGGGCATGAGGTATACACTGAAAGTTAAGCACCCAGAAGAGTGGTTGAAAGTGGATGAAACTACTTACCGGTATGCTGAAAGACAGTGTGCCTTTATTGAACTGATTACAATATGGGATGAAAGAGACAAGGCCGTTGGCAGTTACAGGAGGAAGGTTGGTCCCAGATCAGTAGGGTGTCGCATCCCCTGGCCGCAGTGTATGCCCTTATGCGGTTCGAAATGGTGTCAAACAGCCTTTGGATCCTCTCCTGAAGCAAGTTCGTCCACAGTTGTTGCAGCTGTCCCTCCAGATCCCGTAGGCTGGTACTGGGACGGAGTCCCCTTTCAATGTTATCCCACACTTGTTCAATGACGGAGAGGTCCGGGGATCTTGCTGGCCACGGGAGGACCTCAACATGCTCTAGGTAGTCCATAGACACACGTGCTGTGCCATAAGGGGTAGGATGTGCGGACGCATAACGTCTATGACGTATCGCTGTGTCATCAAAGTTCACCGAAGCGCTATTAGAGGTGACCTGAACGCATATCATACGGTCCTACACACCATGATGCCAGGGATTACGCCCGTGTGTCTTTCCACAATATGGGAAGGATGTGCCCTCTGCCCTCGACGCCGCCAGACCCGCACACGATGGACATCAGAGGTTATGGAGAAGCGGGACTCATTACAGAACATGATGCGATGCCAGTCGTCCTCTGTTCATGACTCTCGGGCAACGCACCACTCCAAACGCAGGCTTGGTGTTCTGGTGTCAATGGCAACCGACGTATCGGGTGGTAGGACCTGAGGATGCGATTCGTCGAGATACTGTGCAGGAACTCACGGGAAGTTGTAGAGTTTCCAGTACATGTTCGCGGATGGCGGGTGACGAAGCTATAGGATCCCGCAATGCTTGGCGCACCATACGACGGTGCTCCCTCGGGGTGGTGTTTCTTGGTCGACCCGAACCCGCACGACGTGAATGGGTGCCCTTAGGAACCCACTGAGTCCAACATCGGGCCACTGTGACATCTCAATAACCCAAATGCCTGGCAATTGCACGATACGACCAACCAGCCTCATGCAGTCCCACAATGCGGCCTCTGTCAAATGCTGTCAATTGATGGATAGGCTCTCTAACACATCTGTGAGGCATCGCGGGAGCTTCATACTGTGCGTAGTCCTCCCTGCACGTCTTGCTTAACTGTCTGATTCACAGCAGTTGACTGGTAATATGGTGGGCGTTCTACACATTACAGATCCTTGTAAATCTAATCATTTACTCACACATCAATGGTAAGCATGTATACCGAAATGGGATAATATTAGACCACTCCTTCTCGGTGTTTAACTTCTTGTCAGGCAGTGTATAATTATTAGCAGCACCGCCTCATTAATATAGCCTCTCTCTCTCTCTCTCTCTCTGTGTGTGTGTGTGTGTGTGTGTGTGTGTTGATTGTGGCACCCTGAATTAAATTTGATCAATAAACCAGTCAGTGTTTATACGTAACAATTTAGAAATTAAAAACAATAAAGAGGAAAAATTACAAAGAAATATATAACACTTCAAAAGTCAATAAAGCTGTTGTTGGTTTCCCGTTACCAATATGAGTTTACTGCTGAAGAGATCAATCAATCAATCAATCAATCAATCAATCAATCAATCAATCAATCAATCAATCAATCAATCAATCAATCAATCAATCAATCAATCAATCAATCCATTCATTCATTCATTCATTAATAGCCACTGATCTGCGTTTAGGACTGTCGCCCAGATGGCAGATTCCCTATCTAGTATTTTCTTAAATGATTTCAAGGAAGTCGGAAATTTATCCAAAACCTCCTGTGTAAAATTAATCTAATCGCTAATTCTTCTTCCTTTTGCCTCAATTTGTCCTCTTGAATTCTAACTTGCTCATCATCAAACGAAATTCTTTCCTAAAAACGTTCAAGCGTAATTGTCGACTAATATCATTCCCCGTCATCTCTCCACTGACAGCTCGGAACATGCCGTTCCTTTCTTCCAAGTCTTCCCAGTCCAAAGTTAGCAACATTTTCGTAACGCTGCTCTTTTCTCGGAAATCACCGAGAATAAATCGAATCAAAATTAACAAAATAGATGTTACTTGCCTTTGCAGTTATATGATCTGCACCGTAACAATAAGGAATTCTGCGATGCCCATCACGCGACAATATACTGTAGTCTGATATCTAACATCAGTACGTATTTGAAACTAGCTGATGTACCCGTGCTTCGCTACGGAATTCTAAATTTTATACAGAATTCTAGGGTAGGTAGTGTCGTTGTGAGCAAGGTTATATTAAGTTGCATAGCTCTTACAGTTGCCCTAGAAGCACGACGGGCAAGTCACCAACGTCTTTTCTCATATGAAGACTGGGTTAGGGAATTTTCATAGTAATGGTAGGCCAACTTGCCTGCCGTCAGTCACAATCAGGTTCGGGAGTTTTCTTTATAATGGCAGACACTCACTCTCCGCCTGCCTTTATAGATTCTCAGAAAGACTCTCTTAATGGTTTTCCCAACTGAAATGAACATGGGTCATTACAATGACGTCAGTAGGAATGGCGCGATTAAAAGCAATGCCTTCATATGAAATACTCGATCAAATGGAAAACCACACATTTTCTCACTTTTAACGAACAGTACTATGCTGCCGAACTAACAGTCCAAAGCTACAGAGCTGGAATGACCAAAACGCAGACATCCGTGAACAATCTTCGTCCTTTTTTTCGTCGGGGGGGGGGGGTGTGTGTTTCAAATAGTGGATAGTCCCAGGGAAAAAACTATGCCCGTTTACTTATCTGTTTCCTGGGAGTACCCGATGAGTCGGAAAATCTCAATTCACTACACTGGTGGGGAAAAGAACATCTGACGTGGAGGCAATTTTTCCTCTAGGCCAGAGAAGAAACCACATCGTCGCTGCTAATTTGGAAAAAAATTAATGTAGATTTAATGAAGGTGAAGAGGAAGAAGCTTTTCCTAAGAAACGGCTCTTTTCAGGGTTGAATTTAGAGTTATTTAGTGAATTGTGGTACTATATTTTGGAATAGGGCTAAATTGTAATTCCAGACCAGTTCATACTACTACTACTCCTACTACTACTAAATGAGTCTCTGACTTAAGTGCGCACACTGCTCATTCAAAATAGCGCGTCAGAGTAGGTATCGAATAGCTGGCATACTATGATGAACCAGTGTGTTACGTACCAGCAGTATCAGAAAATGTATGAACCAGAGGATTGGCATGCTAAAGGAGAAAGTTATCTTCAGCTATTTCCCGCCAAAGCAGTAATCCCATCACCGAGCTCGATAGCTGCAGTCGCTTAAGTACGGCCAGTAACCAGTATTCGGGAGATAGTAGGTTCGAACCCCACTGTCGGCAGCCCTGAAAATGGTTTTCCGTGGTTTCCCATTTTCACACCCGGCAAATGCTGGGGCTGTACCTTAATTAAGGCCACGGCCGCTACCTTCCCACTGCTAGCCCTTTCCTGCCCCATCGTCGCCGTAAGACCTATGTGTGTCGGTGCGACGTAAAGCAACTGGCAAAAAAAAAAAGTAATCCCATCTATCGGAGTTGAATGTCAGCATAAGAGACAAAGAACAACGGTCAGTGTAATGTTATTGTTGATCTATGTTACGAGCTTTCGATATTGTAGGCCTTCACATTATTAATTGTCTTCCGGTTCTGAAATACCACTCTTATCATAGTCGGTACGGTAAAACTGAATAAAACATAAATGATCCGAAATTATATTCTCTATAACTTTTGTTATGTAGTACTTTTCCATAGGACCAAGAACATAGGTATTTAAAAATTAAATTTTAGGTGCCTTCCCCTAAGCTACCATTTCACCCAAGGTGAGTAACATTGTTTATAGCTTAAACTGTAGTTTCTTATTCCCCGACTCTATATACCGATTTTCATTAAATTCTGTTTACCCATTTTGTCGGGGCTCGGCGTTGATATGGACTTAGCAACAAAAATCCAAATTCATGAATATCTGTGTTATCATAGACGGTAGGCCTACGGTAAAAATGCATAAGACGTAAATGTTCAGAAATTTAATTCTATATAACTTTAGTTATGTTGTATTTGTCGATATGACCACTAATAATATAAATATTTGAGAATTGAATTTTAGGCCTTCCCCTAAACTACCATTTCACTCAACGTGAATAAAATAATTTATAGCCTAGATTGTAGCGGCTCACCCCCTGACTCTACATACCGATTTTTATTAAATTCTCTTCAGCCATTTTCTCATGATGCGTGTACAGACAGACAGACAGACAGACAGACAGACAGAAATTACGGAAAAGTAAAAACTGCATTTTCTTGTTACTGTGGACATGATCGATACAGAAATACCATTCTTTTCAAATTCTGAGCAATGTACAGACAAAACTCTTATTTTATATATATATATAGATTAACACGTTGTTTAATTAATTGACTGTTCTTTGGAAGAAAGAGAAGAATCTAATGAAAGCTTGTGTCATGATCGCAGATACTGACTTTATACATTTCTTTCTTATGGCATAGTAAAAGCATAGCGTTTCAGTGGCTCGGCCGCAGAGCGGCACTAGCTACGCTACACAATCACAGTGTTGCGCTTTGCAATGTAAGATGCTACGACAAAAGTAAGTTAAGTTGCGAGCATTTTCTTGTTCAAACACGCTGCCTTTCTGATGTAGCACCCTAGATAATTTCCTTTCCAATAAACACATTCCAATATGTTAAATTCACCTTTAGAAACTGAAAAATATGGTAAGTACACCGTACACACAATATTATTTATTATCTCCACAAGGAGCGGGGATTAGCCAATGCAAGCAAGCAGTTTTTAAGATCAAACTCGGCGGAAGTGTTGAGGTAATTTTCCGAGATATTTACAACTCTGCTCCAATCTCACTTCTACACCCTCTCGGTAGATAACATCAACGTAAAGGCACTGCATTACTTTTGATTAATTCTCGGTACCTGAAGCTAGTAATTAAATTTGACTGATCTTCATACATTTTATCCTGGTCCTCATCCTTGCGGTCCATGACGGTCCTGATTTCAGTGTGCCGGGTCGGGGTTATCACTAACAGTTGACCTTAGAAAATTTCCGAACACCTTTCACTGCTTCGGACGATTTTAGCTCCTACCTGATTTCTTTAACCCTAAAAATGAAATGACATTTCATTTAATGAAAAATAAACTGGGGAATGAGTCCCAGTGCATGTTCAGCGCTCCACCCTGAACCCAAAACCTCAACGTTCACTTCACTCATGCTTTTCAAACAGCCATAAAAAAAATATCCCCCCACAAACTGTTCTCTGAAGACAATTTAAAACTTCTTTTAAAAGGTAATTTTTAATACACTTTCAGAAGGCTGAGTTAAGTATGACTGTGAGTGTCCATAATCCTTCAGTTTAGTGAATGTCGCCACAGATTTCTGTTTCACAGATCCGCTGCCAAGTACGCTGATAGAAGAGTCTCAAATTGTAATATTTTTGACTTTGTGGGTGATATAACCAGCTAAACGGTATACAAGGCACTCTTTGCCAGATTTACACTGTTTACAGAAGGCGCTTCACTTTCCTCCTCATGAAACGTGGATTTATACTATCAATTTTCCTCTTATCTTCTGTAGGTTTCCCTGTTAATTTCCTTCCTGGCTCTGGCTAACGATCGCATCTGGCTGACGAAAGACGTTAGGACTAGCTCAACCTCAGCTTCACAATTATTCGCACTCGAGGAAAGTGTATTTTTAATATGAACGTAAAGTGATTGTAACATGTGTAAGTGGAGAAAGTCAATGGTGGATGGGTGGTCGTCCCATGTTAATGATCTCGATTCCAAAGTGCCGCTCCAGTGAGTTCTGATTAAATGTTGCTGTTAAAATGTAACTGTACCCTCGACTCCACAAATATATTAAGTCTCTAGAGCAGGGCCTCTCAAACGCTCAAAATCTCACGCGTGCAAATGGAGGCGCAAGAGCTCCGTGCACTGTGCATCGCTCCTGTTCGGCTCGACTCGGACCAACGCTTCGTCTCTGGGCTACTCGGCTAAGCTCGGCTCAACTCGTCTCAACTCGGCTCGGATTTGGAACGATACGGAGCAAGTGAGGAAGAGGGAGACAGGGAGAGCGAGCGAGACAGGCGTGGGGAAAGAGAGAGAGACAGGGCTATTGCTTCAAATCGAGGAGTGGGGGGCTGCACTCTGGTCAACCAAGCGCAGTCGTCTTTTGCACCGTGCACAGTGCATGCACCAAGCGCATGCACCCTGAGAGGCCCTACTCTAGAGTATTGTTAACAGTGGCCCCTTAAGAGATTCTAATGTTCTTTCAGAAGCGAAAGTGTTTCTTGTAAAGTGTCCAGCGAGTGTATTATCTTTTTCAGAATTGTATGATGGAATAGATTTTTGTAAAGAGCATCGGCAACATTGTCCACATACTGTGCCTTCACTTTCTTCGAACCCACCACAATTTACGGACCTAAACAATTTGATAGACCGAGCCATGCTTGCGCTTAAAAGTTGGAAAGCCAGCCTTGCATTCATTCTTTGGAAAGAAGCTGGGTCGATGTGTGATGACTAGGGCCCGGATTTTTTAAAAATGCATATGCGCATATGCAAATGCATATTTCGAACGTTACTGCATATTTTGAGCGTTAGTGCATATACGGACATATTTTTCTCTTATGTGTGCTCGATTACCTAAGATTTCTGGCATCCGGGAGATAGTAGGTTCGAATCCCACTATCGGCAGCCCTGAAAATGGTTTTCCGTGGTTTCCCATTTTCACACCAGGCAAATGCTGGGGCTGTACCTTAATTAAGGCCACGGCCGCTTCCTTCCAACTCCTAAGCTTTTCCTATCCCATCGTCGCCATAAGACCTATCTGTGTCGGTGCGACGTAAAGCCCCTAGCAAAAAAGATTTCTGAACGAAATGAAAATTGAATAACCTTTGTATGTTGTACATCCTTTGACAACATGAGAAGCCTTCCCTGATCAAGGAAAACGCTTTCAGTGTCGCAATGCAAGCTGGTAGACGGATAATGACGCTTTTCACAATAGCTATTTCCTTCTTTCTGACATTACTCTTTCCTTCTCCTTACAGTAGCCTCCCGAGATTTGCTTAAACAAGTGCGTTCATCTGTTAACTTGCTCTTCGTCTGCTGCAGTGTTTCACCTGATCAAACTGTACAAATGCCTAAATTTTTACCAGAAGAATGTTCTGAGCAATCAATGCCAATGCTCAAGTATTACCCATTTACGTCCGTCGACGTAGAACGATAATTTTCAGCGTAAATTAATTCTGGCCGACAACAGAAATGTATTGACTCCTGAAAACATTGAAAAACTGTTGGAACTTACTGACATGCATCATTTTGCAAGGAATTAAACATGTTTATCAATTTAACACAGAGTTAAAATTAAATAATGTGTCTGGTAATTGTATTTTATTTTATTTTTAGTGCATATTTTCGTGCATATTTAAAACATTTTTAGTCCATATGAGCATGCATATTTTCGGAGTTTTTAGTGCATACGAATCCGGGCCCTAGTGATGACGTATTTTGGGGCAGGATTTCATTCCAGAAAATTTAGGAGAATTACCCATTTGCTAAACCTGTCTATAAAATAGGAATTTAATTTCTCTCCCATAATCGCTATCTCTTTATCGTGAAAGTAATTTCGCATACATTTCATTTCATCCACTGCATCAGAGAAAGCCGATATTTCATTTCATTAACAATAAGGTTGGGTATACAGCATTTAATCTTCCCCCTGCCCCTCTCCCCTTACTGCTAATACCTAAACACTTCTACGCTGTTTTATTTGAGCGCCTCCCATCAGAAGTAAATACAATAATACGTTTGCCAGCACGTTCTAACCAAATGATCAGTTCGATTATTATTTTGTCCAAAACGTCCCCAGGTGTATGTAGCATTTGTGGGTACATAGACGGCCACAGGTTGGATCCAGTTGTGTAACAATGACACTAACAAACACTAACGAATGATTTGCTAATAAGGTTGGGATTTTTTCGTTCTTGAATCCTATCGCCCAGATCAACAAAAGTTTCGACTTTCAGGGAATCGTTATCGAAAGCTATCTCCTCGCGTAACTTTACTTAATTAAAAATCAGCACTCTTAACGTTTTTCTTTATCATCTTCTTCGTGGAAGTATTTTTCAATGTCATAAACTGCAAAGAGCCGGCCCCGTGATGTAGGGGTAGCGTGCCTGCCTCTTACCCGGAGGCCCCGGGTTCGATTCCTGGCCAGGTCAGGGATTTTTACCTGGACCTGAGGGCTGTTTCGAGGTCCACTCAGCCTACGTGATTAGAATTGAGGAGCTATCTGACGGTGAGATAGCGGTCCCGGTCTAGAAAGCCAAGAATAACGGCCGAGAGGATTCGTCGTGCTGACCACACGACACCTCATAATCTGCAGGTCTTCGGACTGTGCAGCGGTCGCTTGGTAGGCCAAGGCCCTTCAAGGGCTATAGTGCCAGGGGTTTGGCTTGGTTTATAAATTGCAAAGTCATTAATGCCATAGGAACATTGCATTGCCTTACAGTAAAAGTCTTGAGTGAACTTCTGAAGAAAGTTTTAATTCTCAACAATAGACTGTCTATGAGACGTGCATTGTTATATCGTATTCCTTTCGAATCCTTCACTTGGTATTAATTTTCTTAATCACTACCAGTTTCTGCTTTTTTCTAAAGTAATTTACTTGAGGCTCACCGGGTGAGTTGGCCGCGCGGTTAGGAGCACACAGCTGTGAGCTTGCATCCGGGAGATAGTGGGTTCGAACCCTACTGTCGGCAGCCCTGAAGATGGTTTTCCGTGGTTTCCCATTTTACAACAGGCGAATGCTGGGTCTGTACCTTAATTAAGGCCTTGGCCGCTTCCTTCCCACTCCTAAGCCTTTCCTATCCCATCGTCGCCATAAGGCCTATCTGTCTCGCTGGGACGTAAAACAAATTGTGAGAAAAAAACCTTATGCACTCCTTTACTCCTATTTATGTTTCCCACTTTCTTCTCGATTTCATTTATTCTGGCATTGGCTACGGACATCTTATTCTTTGCTCCTGTCAAATTCCTGTTCAAAAGTTGAATTTTGTTCAAAGAACAAAAATGCTGTTAATCGCCCCTTCGTGTTGTTAGGTGAATAAGTGGAATTAATTAAGACTGACACTACTCGTTGAGTGGGATGACTCACAGATTTCAGGAACCAGCCTATCAACTTCAATAGCCGGCACTTCATGCGTGCTGTTACTCACCGGGCACTGCTTTCTTTCCGCAGGGGGTTTCTTTACCCGAAGCTGTTTTTTTTTTTAAATATTTCGGTAGATTTGGGAATACAGCATTTAATCTTCCCCTTCTTTACTGCTAATATTTGAACACTTCCACGCTGTTTCATTTGATCGACTCCCATCGGAAATGAATTCAACAATAGGCTTCGTACACCAGCACGTTCTAATGTTAAATGGCATCTCAGTTGCTTAACTTCTGTCTCTTTACCGTTAATCACAGATTTATCACCGAGTGAGTTGACTGTGTGGGTGGGGGCGCGCAACTGTCATCTTGCATTCGGGAGATTCGCCCGCGAAACGCTGACTGGCTAACTTCAGCAGCTGATAAGATGACAACGGCGAGAGATGTCGAATTTTTTCAAATTATGTATTACTGATGACTAAGGGCCTTATTTTTTGGTTAAATAAAACTGTCGATTTCGGTGTTAAAATTAACACTATTTCGGTAGGTATTCCGTGAAATAAATTGTCATACTGATCGATGTTTCTTGTGATATCTTCCTTATAGTATGAGGTAAATCTAACTTATTTTGTGATTAGGGGTTTTCGGCATTTTTATACTTAAATGCTGGACATTTGCCAGTAGCGCACTCTCACTACCGAAGAGTATAATGTGCTGTATCTACGACCGATCTTGCTACGACCGCAACGCCATTTGATGTAATCGATAACACATACCGATTTGTATTGATTACCTTAGAGATCGCGGAACTGGGTACACATACTTCCGATACACAGTACTCATAGCTTTGTGTGCGTTTGTGTAGAGAATAAACAGCCAATCAAGCAACTGAGAGAAAAACTACAATGGTCAAGTTCTCAGAAGCATTTCAACGTTTACTGGAGAGCTTTTCCGGTACTATTTTTATTTTCTATCAAGTGGGGTATATTTCGTGAATATTTGTGCAATTCGCGCAATAAATCAGATTTCGCGATATTTTGCGAGTTCATTTTGCTAAAATTAGGTACTTGAAGTACCTACAAGGTCATACATAGGCAAGAAAGGAGGTATGAAAAAAATCGCGCGTATCACTATTGCCAAAAAATACGGCCCCTACTGATGACCAACCCTCTAACGTACATATACGTGGGTCACGTTTCCAACCACCCTGTATACTGTATGTACTTTTTTGCAGTTGTAATAAACTGTTGATAATTAGGCAGAATTTACCATGAACGTGCTAGTAAGCCTACTGACACTGGTATCTCGCCTTTAGGCTCTCTTAAAATCGAACCGTCTGCGCCAGGTACGACTCCCTAACCTTGAACTTAGAAGGTGATCGCCACAACAGCTACGCTACACAGTCGGTCACGACTCATAAATGTACAGGGACTCAGTAACTAATAACATACTAGACCAGCACAGGAACTAGAGAAGGATAACTTGTTAGTTCTGGTTCAAAAATTTCACCCAAAGACAGTGCTTAGATCACAGCAGACACGCGCACATATTGCTAATTAATCATTGATTCATTTAAGGTAATGAAGGGAAAGTTTATCGCAACATCACATTTAGTTATGTAGCGCAGTAGGTTGGTGTTAAGTACAATAGTCGACGTGCACTATGGCTGTCACTATGCCGAGTTCACTGTCCTGCCCTGTGGGCTCAAAGGAAAGTATTGCTTTCGTCCGCACAGACGTTAATATTCTGTTGTGACAAATGACGCATTAGAACTTCTACCGGAATGTATAGAACATGTAAACTAACAGAGAATCCTGCGTGAAACTGAAAGGACATCCGGCCATTACTCAAAATGAATTAGGGTGGCTCCAGTAACTCCAGAAATAAAAAGAACGTTTTATATCTGCATATCAATAGTTTTCGAGTTAATTCTGCCTAGGTCGAGGAATTGTCCCGGATAGGCACTAATAGATCTTTTATTTTTATGTAAATTCGTTTCCTCATCCTGAGATGGTGTACTCCTTTCAGGTACACCCTCAATAGAGGTGAGCTGCATTTACCATATTAACCACATATCCACCCTCCTGCCAGTCTTCAATTTCTGACAGTATCAAGAATCGAACCCTAGCCTCCGAGGACGAGATCTAATAGTACTAACTCTTATACTAACGAGACGGAACATTATTTTCAAGTGCAAATGTTAGCTACACTATAACTTGTCAAAAACCTTACGAATGTCGATTTTATAGATCGATGATCAACCACCCCTAATATTTAAATATGAGTTTTGCTGTTAAGTATTCCGTAGACTTCACATATCATGCAATAGTATGGAGTCACCTGTGATGTAGTTTAATTAGCTGCCACTCCCGAAGGCCCGGGTTCGATTCTCGGCTCAGCCACGAAATTTGAAAAGTGGTACGAGGACTGGAACTGGGTCCACTCAGCTTCTGAGGTAAACTGGGTTGAAGGGGATCGATTCCCTCCTTACCGTAGTTTCCCACTTCTCGTCCAAGCGAATGCCTAACGTAAGGCCACGGCCGCTTCCTTCACTCTCCCTTGCCTATCGCTTCCAGTCTTCCCATCCCCCCACAAGGACACTGTTCAGCATAGCAGGTGAGACCGCCTGGGCGAGGTAATCGTTCTCCTCCCCAGTTGTACTCCTCCGACCCAAAATCTCACGCTTCAGGACACTATCCTTGAGGTGGTAGAGGTGGGATTCCTCACTGAGTCCGAAGGAAAACGAACCCTGGAGGGTAAACGGATTAAAATAGAAAAATAAAGTATGGAGTATGGTTTAATATCGCACTAACACAGCGAAAGTTTTCGGCGACACAAGGATGAAAACGGTTAGGAATGGTAAGATATCGGTCGTGGCCTTAATTAAAGTACAGCCTGGTTTGAAAATGGGAAACCATGGGAAACCACCTTCAGGGCTGCCGATGGTGGGATTCGAACCCACCATTTCGCGACTGTAAACTCACAGCTACGCCCCTATCCGCACGACCAACACGCTTGATAGTCACAAGTTGGGTATAAGAAGAGTAGATATGGAATTTCGTGTAAAACTACGAACGTGCTTGTTTTAAGAGAACACAACGTAGAGGTAATCTCTATTCGTCCTACGTGTATTTTCTTTCGAATTTACCAAGCGCCTCAGTCGTTTCTTCCCATAAGAATATCTATAAATTTAGCAGATGTTATACCTCATTGTCCTCTCAGGATAAACGATCAGCAGTAAAACGATAGCTATACATATATATATAGGGAAAGCTTGGGAAGGGGATGGAATTGACTCCATTCACTTCGTCCCTTTGCCTCTGTGTACCTAAACTAGTCACGATTTCCAATTTTTCAGAACTATGAAATATGTACTTGTAAATATGTAAATGTTACTAGATGTAGTTTAATAATGACAATCATTTAAGGAGATTTAGTTTTATTTATTTATTTATTTATTTATTTATTTATTTATTTATTTATTTATTTATTTATTTATTTATTTATTTACTTACTTACTTACTTATTACCGAGCTCGATAGCTGCAGTCGCTTAAGTGCGGCCAGTATCCAGCATTCGGGAGATAGTAGGTTCGACCCCACTGTCGGCAGCCCTGAAGATGAATTTCCGTGGTTTCCTATTTTCACACCAGGCAAATGCTGGGGCTCTACCTTAGTTAAGGCCACAGCCTTTTCCTTCCCAGTCCTAGCCCTTTCCTGTCCCATCGTCGCCATAAGACATATCTGTGTTGGTGCGACGTAAAGCCAATAGCAAAAAAATATTTATTTATTTATTTATTTATTTATTTATTTATTTATTTATTTATTTATTTATTTATTTATTTATTTATTTATTCTTTCTTAATCTGCTTACCCTCCAGGGTTGGTTTTTCCCTCGGACTCTCGGACTCAGCGAGGGATCCCAGCTCTACCGCCTCAAGGGAAGTGTCCTGGAACGTGTGACATTTGGTTGGGGATACAACTGGGGAGGATGACCAGTACCTCGCCCAGGCGGCCTCATCTGCTATGCTGAACAGGGGCCTTGGATGGAGACGGGAAGATTGGATATACAAGGAAGAGGGAAGGAAGCAGCCGTGGCCTTAAGTTAGGTACCATTCCGACATTTGTCTGGAGGAGAAGTGGAAAACCACGGAAAACCATTTCGAGGATGGCTGAGGTGGGAATCGAGCCCACCTCTACTCAGTTGACCTTCCGAGGCTGAGTGGACCCCGTTCCAGCGCTCGTAACATTTTTCAAATTTTGTGGCAGAGCCGAGAATCGAACCCGGGCCTCCGGGGGTGGCAGCTAATCACACTAACCACTTCACCACAGAGGCGGACTATTAATTAATTAATTTATTTATTTATTTATTTATTTATTTATTTATTTATTTATTTATTTATTTATTTATTTATTTATTTATTTATTTATTTATTTATTTATTTATTTAAGGTGTATTCAATAAAACATAATATACAACAATCATCTTTAATTGGGAAAATAACCTGTTGATGATAAATAAATCTATTTATCTATCTATCAATCGCATTCACGATAGTAGGATTGCCATATTTACATAATCTGTCAACCACGACTAAGTGACCATTCTTTACAAACAGGATAACTAGAAATATTATTTCTTTCTTAATCCGTTTACCCTCCAGGGTTGGTCTTTCCCTAGGACTCAGCGAGGGATTCCACCTCTATCGCCTCAAATGCAGTGTTCTGTAGCATGAGACTTTGGGTCGGGGGATACAACTGACAAGGGGGATCAGTACCTCTCTTAGGCTGCTTCACCTTCTATGCTGAACAGGAGCCTTGTGGAGAAATGGGAAGATTGGAAGGGTTAGACAAGGAAGAGGGAAAGAGGCGGTCGTTGCCATAAGTTAGCTACCATCCCGGCATTTGCCTGGAGGAGAAGTGGTAAACCACGGAAAACCAGTTAGAGGACGGCTGAGATGGGAATCCATCCCCACCCCGTCTACTCAGTTGACCTCCCGAGGCTTAGTGGACCCCGTTCCAGCGCTCATACCACTTTTCAAATTTTGTGGCAGAGTCGGGAATCGAACCCGGGCCTGCGGGGTTGGCAGCTAGTCACATTAACCACTACACCACAGAGGCAGACATAACTAGAAATATGTCTTCTTCTTCTTCTTCTTCTTAATCAGCTTACCCTCCAGAGTTGGTTTTTCCCTCGGACTCAGCGAAGGATCCCACTTCTACCGCCTCAAGTGCAGTGTCCTGGAGCGTCAGACATTGGGTCGGGGGATACAACTGGGGAAGGTGACCAGTACCTCGCCCAGGCGGCCTCACCTGCTATGCTGAACAGGGGCCTTGGCGGGGGATGGGAAGATTGGAAGGGATAGACAAGGAAGAGGGAAAGAAGCGGCCGTGGCCTTAAGTTAGGTACCATTCCGGCATTTGCCTGGAGGAGAAGTGGGAAATCACGGAAAAGCACTTCCAGAATTGCTGCGGTGGGAATCGAACCCATCTCCACTCAGTTGGCCTCCCGAGGCTGAGTGGCCCGTTCCAGCCCTCGTACCACTTTTCAAATTTCGTGGCAGAGCCGGGAATCGAACCCGGGCCTCCAGGGGGTGGCAGCTAATCACACTAGCCACTACACCGCAGAGGCGGAGAACTAGAAATATACCGTACATAAAGAGTTTTATATTTGTTTTAAAATCTGTCTTGACTAACTAATGGACCATTCATTATGATTTTTTTTCCCCTCGCAAGGTGGGAAATAGCTCTACAACAGGTCAATAGCTGTAACATCCTCCGCAAAGCTGGCAATAAGAACACCGCAGCAACGGGAAACCTCAAAGTTGAAAATGCACATTGCGCGTCCACGCTTAACATCGAATGTCTCACCGTAATTGCCGCTAAACTGCAGACACGAGATGGCCTGTTGGACACCATGAAAATCAGGAGATCTCTCAGAAATCAGGTATATAAAAAATGGTGCCTATTAATTTTTTTATTATTTTTATTTTTGCTAGGGGCTTTACGTCGCACCGACACAGATAGGTCTTACGGCGACGATGGGATAGGAAAGACCTAGGAATGGGAAGGAAGCGGCCGTGGCCTTAATTAAGGTACAGCCCCAGCATTTGCCTGGTGTGAAAATGGGAAACCACGGAAAACCATCTTCAGGGCTGCCGACAGTGTGACATGTCCGCGCCATACCGGGCAGATCTTGCCCATTCGGCGAATGCCTACGAAACACCAGACACCATCACATCCGGTCGTCCTTGGCCGATACGCTACGTGGCAAAGGGTATCTATACTGAGAGTCAACTCAAGACCTTAGCGGTCCCTTTGCTGTTAGTCAGATTTCTGGTCGGTGAAAAGGCTTCCGCAGCGCCAAATAGTTCCCTAGGTTTGTTACTTGTTCCTGAAGTCAGGAGCTTCCTTCAGTTTGGTTAGATATTCTGGTGAACTGACTTGATGAATTAAAATGTTTGCCCTGTATAAATATGAAAAATATATCACAGGTTGTATGTTATTCGGGTTCGTTACCAACTCTTACATTTCATACGTAGATGGCTATGAATAGTTATTGTTCTCAGTGGTGTATGTAGCAAAATAATTATTATTTCATAATGATATTGATATCTTATTACATGTGTACTTAGTAAACTTTGTTCGAGTTCATTCCATTGCTGATAAGTTCCCATAATATGTGCGACACTGAACATGGATCCAAGAACACTGTTGGGAATACTGACTGAACAGCTTGTTCAATAGTATTCACAATCATTCTCTTTGTTCACAATGGCTGCCAGCTGTGAGCAACACGTGTGTGATGCTGTAACGCTTGAGTCCCCTATGAAATACTTTAAAGCTAACAAAAGTGGAGAAAAATTAAGTAGGAAATGAAAACCAAATTGTTTTAAACGTTTATAGTAGCCTACGAGATTAGAATCCGCTGTGGACTGTGCAAGACGGGAAAAAGACCGCGCAGCTGACCGGCGTTTCTGTGTACAGTGTTTACGCCGCTCGCTTGGAATTTAAACTGGACGGAAAATCCAAGTCTCCAGCGAAAGATCGATGTGTCAGCTCAGTTCAAACTATGCACTCGCCGTAAATAAAACAGAAAGGGCCTTAACACGGTATGGGAATAGGATCCTTGGCGTATATAATAATAATAATAATAATAATAATAATAATAATAATAATAATAATAATCATCATCATCATCATCATCATCATTATTTGTACTTTATATTCGTAACCGCCCTCTACCTGCAGAAATGTTGTCATGAGGGGATCATGAGTTCATTTTTACCTTCCGAATGACGAGACTACAATATTTACAACATTCCTGGAAACATTGTATTTTGCAATCCCACTCACGGGTGGGGTTTTCAGCTTTTTGAACTGTGAGAAACTGCCACTGACAGTCGTTGCACGAGAGCGGAATCGTATACTTATGTTGTAAGTCTCCGTGTGCCTCAAACAAATTGTATTATGAAATAAAAATAAACCTTGCTTCTCTTGCCTCTGTATTTGTCAGTAATCTGTAGGTTTTACATGGTCAATAAAGGAATAAATAGGTATGGTACGTAATCAAAGTACAGCTATGTGAAAGGAAGTGATTTCGTTTGATGCTTCACTATTTCTGAATGAAGTACTTGTCAGATAGACTCACGGCGTTAATGATAAGCTGGTTGTGGCGGAGATGGAAAACGGAGACGGGAAGGGGGAACAGGGGACGTGCTCACATGCGGAAGGATACTTTTCCTAAGCTCTTGACTTGAATTTCAGTATAGTACAGGAAGAAGTCCATGGCCTCGCAGTTGACGGTGGAACAAGACGAATCGACATGCTCGCCTTCAAACCCGGAAGTAAAAAAAAGGTTTCATTCCCCATCGACAATAAGATTTGTATCGGATGCGCAACAACCCGCTGAAGTCGACGAAGAAAAAGAAAGAGGATATATTCAACTAACTATTCCCAAATTACCTCAATAAATACAACTCTGAGGACACCAAGGTCTGAGGTTTAATGCTGGTTGCAAGGGACACCATTCCTAAACTATTTTTTCACGATCTCCCGGCTCCCCATTTTCTGTCTCTTTGGGTGAATTTCTCCCGTATTTTTTTCTTCAAGTAGAATCATTCAGTTTCATTCATTCACTAAGTTTTGCGCACACGGTTGAAATTCATTTAAACGTTCGTGACCAGACGCAATTGATTCTGTTGTTTGTTGTTTGTCCAACCCTTGTCCCGTTTCTCTACGGGGTCGGGTATGAGGTGAGATGAATCTGTCGTGGCGGTTTTTTTTTATGACTGGATGCCCTTCCTGAGACGCAATTGATTCTATATCGATTTTTTTCTATCAATTATCTCGTTCAGAAATGACCAACCAATGAGTTTAAATCTCCTTGTCTGTTAAACCAATGAACACGTACGTACTGTACTTGCTTCCTTCCTTCCTTCCTTCCTTCCTTCCTTCCTTCCTTCCTTCCTTCCTTCCTTCCTTTCTTCCTTTCCTTTCTTTCTTTCGTTCTTTGTGTTGCTCAGCTGGTGATGCTTTGGGGTGATTTGGTTTCAGTGGTTTTACTCTACATCACCTGTGAACCGTATAGGGGCAAGAGTTTATAATACAACAATGGGCAGTGAAGACGAAGCTAAGACGCCACCAAAAAATAAAATGAAGTATATGAAGTATATCTTTCGAAATAGGAAAGTGTATATTCCTGGATGGGACCCGCACAGTCTAATGTTTGTAAAGCATAGTGTTCGATCTGCAAACGCGAGTTTAGAATCCCACATGGCGGCAAGAACGACTGTATACAGCACATGAACACTGCAGGTAATAAATTAGTATCATTTATTCTGAAATATCATATCTTGTTCTTCGGTGCGTAAATTGTCTGAATTACGTAAGTTGGCCTTTCTTAGTTAACTTCTTGTAGGTCACAAAAACAAAGCAAAAGATGTCAGCACTTCGTCTAAGATTTCGACTTTCTTCAGTAGCAGAAACCTAAATAATGACGATGTAAAAACTATTGCTAGCGAACTTCCATTAGTCTACCACACAGTACGACACAATCTCAGCTTACAGGAGCATCGAATGTGCGATCAAACTTTCAAAAAAAATGTGTTCAGCGAATCGGATGTGTCCAAAAAAATCTGTTATGGACGAACAAAGGCTGAATTGATTGTAAAGAACGTATTAGACCCAAGAAGTTAAAATTTTGGAAGTGTTAAATGACCCCAGAAAGTTTGCAACAGATGCCTCCAATCACCTAAACAGAAAAATGTTTCCAGTTGTAGTGCGGTATTTTGACCCCTTTAAGTGGAATCCAAAACAAATTGTTGGATTTCATAGAACAGGTAGAATAAAGTGCAACTGATGTCCATAGGTTATTAATTAACTCACTAAAGTCAAATAATTTGAGTGTCAGTAATATATCATAAGACTCTGTTGATGGTTCCAATGTGAATTACGGCAAGCATCATTCAGTCATGAAACTCTTAAATAATGAGAACGGAAAAACCCATAAAGCCAGTTGTTCTAACCATGTGCTTCATAATGCCATGAAACGTTCTTGTAACTGTTTAGATTATGTAGATATTGAATAGTTAGTGTTAAAGATTTATAGTCATTTATCCTGTTCTGCTAAACGAGGGGAAAATTTAAGCTCATTTTTTGAACTTGCTGATGTTGAATGGGCTGAAATCCTTCGTCATGTAAGTACTAGATGGTTATCTCTCACACCTGCCGTAGGAAAGCCTTAAAAAATTGGAAGCCTATAAAAAGCTTCTTCTTCTTCTTCTTCTTCTTCTTCGTCCTCTTCTTCTTTCCGATGAGGCCTGCTAAGGACCACGTGCCAATTTCAATTCAGTTCTTCATACTTTGTTGTTTTTTCTTCCGCTCCTTCCAATATTCTTTCATCCTTTCACTATGCTGTTTCCTTCTGTCCTAGGACCACTTCGCACCAGGCTTCTTGTTCAATCTTCCTAGGAATCCTTCCATACTTACTACTCTATAAAAAGCTATTTTAAAAGCATAGATGATTTAGACTGTCCAGAAGTTTTTAAACAGTATTTCAACAATGAAAATCCAGAAGTAGAAACAATTGTTGAGGCTCATATTAGTTTCTTTGTGAATATTGGAAACGTTTTCATTCAAACAACAAAATGTTTGGAGAATTCTGATCTTAGTATTATGGAGCCCCATGAAGTACAGTTACTTATTAGTAAAGTTAGACAGAGAATTAAAGAAGATACTTCGGTAGTAGCAGCCTCAGTGACTCAGACGGCAGCGCGTCGGCCTCTCACCACTGGATACCATGGTTCAAATCCCGGTCCCTCCATGTGAGATTTGTGCTGGACAAAGCGGAGGCGGGACAGGTTTTTCTCCGGGTACTCCAGTTTTCCCTGTCATCATTCATTCCAGCAACACTCTCCATTATCATTTCATCGCATTTATCAGTCATTAATAATCACCTTGGGAGTGGCGACCCCATTCTAACAACAGCCTATATATGGTTCATTCATTACATCCCTGACCCAGTCAAAAGACTGGACAACCAGGTTGTAGATTTTCATTTTCACTTCAGTAGTGCTACTCACAAAATTTAGCTACTGTTCTCAGTTCAAATTTAAAATCTATATGTGAAAGCAATTTCCTTGAATTTTATGATTCTTTGTATTCTTACATGCTTGACAAATTTTATGATAGTTGAAAGTGTTTAATACGACTATAAAGAGAATTAACATGCAATGACCTACACGACGTTGTGGAGGGTATTCAACTGGATTGTGTGAATGAAGATGAATTGTATGAGGAATTTCGTAGTTGTAAGGATGCAATAACATGTGCTGTGTCTTTAGAGGGTAACGCTAGCCAGAAATGGGTGGCGGTTTTCAGCAGTTTAAAATCGAGTAATATAACTTCTGAAAACTTGGGAAAGTTGGTAGGCTACGTTATGAGCATACCAGGTAGTAATGCTCATATAAAGAGACTATTTTCTCTTATGAATAACAAGTAGACAGATGTTACCATTGATGCTTCCACGGTCCCTACTTATAGACATGATATAGGCTTTTTGGGCTTATGCCGTGTCAAGAAGATAAGGTGAAATTCTTTACGTTTCGCAGAGAACTTTGTTCTGCGTAAGCCCAAAAAGCAGATATCATGTCTATAAGTAGACAGATGATTAGGAATAGGAGCAGTACAAAGCTGATCAAATCAGAACTGCAAGGTGCCGTAACTTCACGTATTCTTGCACTGATCTTTTTCAATTTGCAAAATGTTTTTTTTTTTTTTTTTTTTTTTTTTTTTGCTAGGGGCTTTACGTCACACCGACACAGATAGGTCTTATGGCGACGATGGGATAGGAAAGGCCTAGGAGTTGGAAGGAAGCGTCCGTGGCCTTAATTAAGGTACAGCCCCAGCATTTGCCTGGTGTGAAAATGGGAAACCACGGAAAACCATATTCAGGGCTGCCGATAGTGGGATTCGAACCTACTATCTCCCGGATGCAAGCTCACAGCCGCGCGCCCCTAATCGTACGGCCAACTTGCCCGGTATATATTATTATCTAATGAGATAGTAGATACAGTAAGGAAGTGGAAAAATAGAAGCTAGAATGCTTTCCTTTAGTACGGTGAACGTAATCGTCATTGCATGATAGTTTGTCAGTATGGATCATTAGTTTACAAAGTTGTGTTTGAAATTCCCCCGTGGTGAGAACAATCAATTCTCTTCCAGCCTCGGAGCGGGTTCACTCATATTTTGTATTTTGTTGACACCTGAATGAGTGCTAGCATGACATTCCGCGACGGCCAGCCGTGTCGACAACGGTTCATCGATGTCAGAGGCCAGCGAAGGCTGTCGCGCATTGTTGGGAGCGATCGCGGGGCCACAGTTCGAGAAACTGCCAACAGATACAGCGGTGAAGACCAGGCCATTGTTTCCCACCACACGGTTCATCGCGCGTGGGTCTGCGGCAGGGCCGGATTAAGGGGGGGGGGGCTAAAGGGGCTGCAGCCCCGGGCCCCGCGTGCCAAGGGGCCCCGGCCCTTGGCCGGACCTAAAATGGTATAAAAAGGCCTGCTGCTCCACCTCCGTGCATGTATATGAATATTTACGCTCGCAAAATATCAAACAGCGCTCTTCCTTCTTATCAGCTACCCGCGTTAGTATTTCATCGCTGCTAGAATCAATTACCGTCCGGAGATACGAATCCTCGCTACTTACGCACTGTAATTATTGTAAACGTTATTGTTGACGAAAATTTAAATCTGGCAGTTTGCGAGTGCCGGCAGAGGGAAAAGGAGGGAAGAGGTCTAGGAAGTTGAGCGGGAGGGGACAGGGGAAGCGCGGTGGAATGCGCATGTAATACTATATCTTTGCATAAGGAAGAGAACTTCCAGTTCACCTCTGATTATTGAACCATTCTTAAGTTACAACTGTAATGTTCCTGTAAAATGGATAGAAAATATCCTAGTGGTGCTAAAAAGCGTAAATTAAAAGAACAACATTTGAAAGAAATAGAAAAGTTGCCGAAAATATCAACATTTTTTGACAGGAAGTCTACAAGTGCATCGACGACTGAAGAGACTGTTACTGGTGAATTGGAATCTTCCACAGGTAAGCGAATAGTGTCATATCTAAGTCTGCTGTTTTATGAGAGATTAGGTCTTTACGGAACTGGAAAGCATGAGCATTAGGAAGATGGTTTTAGGAACAATGAAAGGGAATCCTAATGTGTATTTT
Organism: Anabrus simplex; assembly: GCF_040414725.1. Classification (NCBI taxonomy): domain Eukaryota; kingdom Metazoa; phylum Arthropoda; class Insecta; order Orthoptera; family Tettigoniidae; genus Anabrus; species Anabrus simplex. Next base: position 230,953,399 of record NC_090269.1, on the reverse strand, counting down.
AAACTTCAATCACATTGTATGGAATACTCGAAGTCGTAAATAATAAATTGCCGACCTCGTTGGTGTAGTGGTAGCAATAATGACTGCCACCCCCGGAGACCCAGGTACCTTCCCCGGCATTGCCTGGGGGGTGCCTTCGTATGGGGTCTCAATAACTTGTTCAGGGCACTCCGAATTAAACCCAGACCCGACACGGTGTGGTCACACGTTTACTTACTTAGTAATAAATTATTTAATAAATACACGAATTAAAAAAAAAACCCAAAGGTCTACAGCCGCGGAGGACCTTGTCTTACCAAGTGACTGCTGCCCAACCTCTAGGACCTGCAGATTCCGAGGTGTTGTGTGGTCAGCACAACGCATCATCTCGGTCGTATTCTTCGTTTTCTTGCCCGGGATCGGCTGCCATCTCATCGTCAGATGACTCCTCGATTGTAATCACGCAGGCTGATTGAGCCACTTGCTAGCCCTCAGGTACAGCTGAAAATCGCTGACCTAGCCGGGAATGGAACTCGAGGCCTCCGGGTGAGAGGCAAACACGGTACTCCTACACCACGGGGCTGTCTAACTACACTAACACACAAGTAAATTACTTGTGTTCTTATGTTGCAGGTTCAGATTTAGTACTCAAGAATGAGGCCGTGTGTGTCATAGAGCCTAGTTGCAGCTCTGCCACTGCTAATGGCAGTCCTGCTTCAAATCTTCCTTCTGCTGATCCTGGTTATTGGCCTGAGTGCATGATGGACGAGTTTAGAGAGCAATGTATTCAGCTTGGGCCTCAATACTTTCAAAATCGTTCAGTTACGGGAAAGTATCTTGAATCCAAACAAGTGCAAAAATCGCAAAATCGTTATTTGTCAGACAGTTTGTTTATGCGCAAACTGAGAAATGGAGACTCTGTTGAAAGGATTTGGATTGTATATTCACCATCTACTGGAAAAGTGTTTTGTTACCATTGCAAATCAGGGGCGGTTTCTCCATAAGGTTGCAGGTTTGCGCTACCCCCATTAAATTTTTATGTTTATTTTAGGTAAACTTTTATCATTTGGATTACTCAACTACTGTATTTTTATTCAGCAAGACAAACCTTTCAAGAGCTTGAAAGAGCAAATATTGACTACAGGGTACTTAACAAGCCGCTACTCTTAGATGTTCACTGCAGGAGTCGAAAAGTTTGCAGCGAGAAGTCAACCTGAGGTAGGATGAAACTTGGGCTGCTCGAGGGGTGCGCGGGGCTGCTAGAAGTGTGCTTTTTGGCTGCTAGAGGGGTACGCGGGGAGAGGAAAAGATAGGCGTGGCTTCTTATACATTGCTTAAATGGAGGTTTATCAACCTGGCTCCTCCTACCACGGCCGACTGGATCCCTCGCTGCGCTAACGAGCTACCTAGAGCGACGCATCAAATCGGCCGTGCTCCTACGTAACCAACTACTAGCGAAGTCGCTAGAGACCGTTGCTGCTCAATGTGAGATTCTGTTATAGAACAGGAGTGTCATCTAGCGACACCAGATGGAAGTTCATCTGCTGGATCACGGCCGGTTGGATCCCTTGCTGCGCTCGGTAAGGAGCTAGTTGGAGCTATTCGTCCTGGCTAGAGCGACGCATCAAGTCGGCCGTGGCTGGATATATAACTAATGTCTCTAAATTTGATAATAAAAACCGCCATTTCTTTCAGTATAGTCGTGTTGTTTTTATGTGCGTACAAGCTAAGTAGATTATTGATTTCATTGTGTAAACATTCGTGTCAGCATGTGTGTTTTTATTATTGTGCGTTTTTATCAGTTAGTGGTATTTTGCCAGATCATGAATTCGGTGCAGTCTTTAATGTCTAGGCCTTTTCCGCAACGGACTGCTGAGGAGCAATCCGAGGTGAAACGAATGGGAAGGCCCACGCGACGTTTAATTTCGAAACCAGATACGTTACAAAAGGATATTTTTTTCAATACCGGAATTAGGCTACCTCAAAGTGTTTCATTTCAGTATGGTAAAAGAGTTTTTAAATGAAAAAATGTTAATGCGTTATAGTAATATTCCTGAAAATAGAAATATAAAATGTTTATTTTATTTTTAATAATAAAAAGGTATTGTTGATGTATCTAGATTTGAAAATTAGCCTGTAATCATATTATATCATTGGTAAAAACTGTGCACCACTGAACTTTTAAACCACTTTCAAATGACAAGATGAACTCTGCATTTTCTTCACATGGTTTTTGTAACTGGAAAAAAGCAGACGAAGCTGTCAGTAGCCATGAAAACAGTATAGAACATAGGAATGCAATTAATTCTTGGCTGTATAGGAAGAAAATTTCCTCGCGAATTGATAGTCAGATAACTTTAGAGTCGCAGTACTGGGGCGAGGTGTTGAAACGAATTGTGGCAGTCATAAAATTTGTGTGTGTGCGAGGACTAGCATTTCGTGGAGAAAATGAGATTTTTGGAGTGCATAATAATGGGAATTATTTAGGAATCCTTGAACTAATTTCCCAGTTTGACCCTTTTCTGAAGGAGCACATTTCAAAACACGGTAATGAAGGAAAAGGGAAGCCTTCGTATTTATCGAAAACAATTGCCGAAGAACTGATTCATTTAATGGGGGAAAAGGTGTTAAATACAATCCTAAGTGAAATAAAAGAATCAAATTACTATTCACTGATAGTAGACTCTTCCCCGGATTGTGCTCATGTAGACCAATTGTCAATTGTATGTAGATATCTTCATTCTGGGGAAGTCAAAGAAAGGTTCCTTTGTTTTAAGGCTATAGAAAGCCACACAGGAAACTCATTGTTTAATGAAGTAAAATCATTTTTGGATAGCAAAAGCATACCTTTGAGTCAATGTAGAGGTCTTTCTTGTGATAATGCGGCGAATATGTCTGGCCAGTACAATGGGTTCCAGGCACAACTAAAGAAGGAAAATAAATTTGCCCCGTTCGTGCCTTGTGCAGGACACTCATTAAATTTAGTCGGAGTAAGTGCTGTTGAATCCTGTCGTGAAGCTTTGAAGTTTTTCGCTTACCTACAACGACTGTATGTTTATTTCTCAAGCTCTCCTCGTAAATGGGCTATGTTGACGAGAAATTTGGAACCGCACTTAAATTACAAACTTCTTCACCTGAAGAGTTTGAGTCAAACCAGATGGTGTTGTCATTATGAAGCAGTGAAAGCCTTGCGTATCAACTATGACAATATTTTGTGTGTATTAGATATTATATGTGAGAATGCTGAAGAAAAACATGAGTCCCGGAGAGAAGCAAAATCACTGAAAAATAAGTTCATGAAATTTGAATCGGCTTTTATGTGTGTTCTTTTGGCATGAAATTTTGGAAAGATTTGATAAAGTTAGTGTGAGTTTACAGAAACCTACACTAGACTTGTTAACAGGTTGTAAACTTCTGGAGTCTCTGGTTACATTCACAGCCAATGAAAGAGGTAATTTTGACAAATATGAAGAGGAAGCTAAAAGGTTATGTGAAAAATATCTCACAGGTTTTGAGCACAAATCTGAAAGACAATCAAAGAAGAGATATGCTGATGGTAATGCCCTTAACGAAACTATTTTGAAAGGAAGAAAAGAATTTGAAGTAGAAACATTTTTGGTGATAATTGATAGTTTATGGAGTGGACTTAATAATCGCCTTCAGTCTTACAAAACATTTCAGTCATTGTTCCAGTTTCTAGTAGACTGTAAGGCTTCGTGTACTGTGGATGAAACTTCTCTTAATAACTGTTTACAATTTTACCGAGATGATCTCGATGAATCTTTGAAACTAGAAATTAAACATTTTTATGATTTCATTAAAAGTGTAGATGTAGTTACTTGCCAGGAGATAGCTAAATACATATACGAAAATGATTTGATTAGTGTATTTCCAAATGTATTTGTGGTATTGAAATTGTATTTGGTAATTCCAATAACCAATTGCGAAGCAGAGCGTTCTTTCTCTAAACTGGCACTAATCAAAAATAAATTACGGTCAACCATGCTTCAACCAAGACTGGACGGTTTGACTATCATGTCTTTAGAACATGACATAACAAATGAGTTGTCATTCGATGATGTTTTACAGTCATTTGCAAATCTGAAGGCAAGGAAAAAGACAGTTTTAATGTAAAAGTTATTCAACTACCAATTAGGTCAGTTCAGTACAGCATCGATTATCCGAAAGTATTCGGGAATGGGAACGATCAGATAAGTGAGTTTTCGGGTAGCCGATCATTTGCGAAAAGTCTGATCCTACGCCATAAGAGCAATGGAGTAATACTGAACATTTTCAAAGTTATCTGTTTCAAGCTTCCGTCCTTATTGTCAAATGCACTTATAATCTTTGAATAGGTATCACTCTTCATTTAAATGTTCGTTACTGTGTTCTTCCAGCTCCAAATTCTTGAACTAATCTTGACCCGCCAACACCATCTTTAACTAGTCCATTTTAAATTTATCGGAAAAACATAAAATGACCTGTGTTACTTCAGACGTCATTGCGAACTGTACAATCATTCATTTCATTTCAATACCTGCCACAAGCGAAGATTCATGCGTCACTGACGCCAACGGCAGTATTGTTAATTACGTCGGAGTAAAAAATAGGTAAACGTTGGATGAAAAGAGTTACAATTGGCTGAAATGGACCTAGATTACAATTATAATATATTTTAACGATATTTCTGTATTTTTGGTTGCGAGGCTGCTGACGTAGGAAGGAAAAAACGTTATTTTGTCACAGCACTTGCGGATATACATAACGCAGATATTTCAATTTGCTGACTGGGACACTTTCTGTTAGCCGATATTTCTCTTGATCGACATTCGGATAATCGATACTTTACTGCAGGCAGGAACGAGTTTGCCAATGATATAACGAAGGACAATGTAGTATTATGACTTGTAAACAAGTAGTACAAGTCATAATACTACAATGTCCTTCGTTATCTCATAATACCACTTCTGCTAGCTTTTTACATGTTGATTTAGTTTTAAATTTTAGATTTTAAATTCATGTAATGCCAATAAGATAATGGGAATGAGTTCGTATTAAGTTCTGTTTTGTATGTCGATTTGATAGTGATGATGAGACAAATGTAAAATATGTTTTGGCATTATGAAATATTAATATGAAAAATAGAGAAAAATTGCATTCTATTTCAGCACTTCCCTATTCATCAATTTAAGTGGAAGTAGTTCTATAACGACTTCAGTATGCTAGTCTTACGTGATGTTACGAAGAAGGGGCCCCACATTTTTAAATAGCCCAGGGTCCCCAAACACCTTAATCCGGCACTGGTCTGCGGAGTCGACGACCCAGTCGTACCCCAGTGCTGACTAAACTCCATCAAAACCAGCGCATAAGGTCGCCACTGGACTGTGAAGGTCGCCTGGCCCGATGGATTCAGATTCCTGGTTCATCACGTTCACGGCCGAGAACGTATTTACCGATTTCCATAGGAGATTATGACGCGTGTTTACACGGTAGCCTAGAGCGGTCCGACTCGGTGGCTGAATGTTCAGCGTACTGACCTTCGGTTCAGAGGGTCCCGGGTTCGATTCCCGGCCCGATGGGGGATTTTAACCTTCAATGGTTAATTCCAGTGGCTCGGAGGCTGGGTGTTTTTGCTGTCCCCAACATCCCTGCAACTCACACACCACACATAACATTATCCTCCACCACAATAAAACGCAGTTACCTCCACATGGTATATGCCACCCACCCTTCTGCCTTACAAGGACTGCGCCCGGCTAGAAATAGCCACACGAAATTAAATTCATGGGACACATTGGGGCCCATTATTCTAGTACACCAGTCCCTAACAGCTATCCGGTATCTAAATGTTATAGGGAATCAGTGTTCCATGATGGTGAGGGTCACTTCCAACAGGACAATGCGCCATGCCACACTGCCAGGATGGTGAAGGACTGGTTCGAGGATCATGTTAGTGAATTTGTTTCATTCTGTGACCCCCAAATAGTCCTGATATGAGCCCCATTGGATCGTTTGTGGTTCGATTTAGAGAAACGGGTTCGTGCTACATCACCACCGTCCAGTTTGGCACCATGGCTAAATGGTTAGCGTGCTGGCCTTTGGTCACAGGGGGCCTGGATTCGATTCCCGGCAGGGTTGGGAATTTTCACCATAATTGGTTAATTTCACTGGCACGGGGGCTGGGTCTATGCAACGTCTTCATCATCATTTCATCCTCATCACGACGCGCAGGTCGCCTACGGGAGTCAAATAAAAAGACCTGCACCTAAGGAGCCGAACATGTCCTCGGACACTCCCGCCACTAAAAGCCATACGCCATTTCATTTACCACCGCCCAGCAGTGTACGTCAATTTGAGGATCTGCTGTTGCCCAGATAGCTCTGTATACCTTCCGCCACCTCACTGAATCTTATTAGGTAGGTAGCCATAAAGTAATGGTTCAGCAGCATACACACCGCTGGCCCCGCGATGTATGGGTTGCGTGTCTGCCTCTTAACTGGAGGCCCCGGGCTCGATTCCCGGCAAGGTCAGGTATTTTTTACCTGGACCTGAGGGCTAGTTCGAGGTCCATTCAGCCTACGTAATTACAATTGAGGAACCATTTGAGGGTGAGATAGTGGTACCGGTCTAGAAAGCCAAGAATAACGGCGGAGAGGATTCGTGGTGTTGACCACACGACACCTCATAATCTGCATGCCTTCGGGATGATTAGTGGTCGCTTGGTAGGCCATGGCCCTTCGGGGCTGTTGCCCCAGGGGATTTCGTTTTTTTTTTAACAATAAGTTCAAAAGTATACAAAATGCTTTTCAATAAAAATAATTTGCTTTACGTCCCACTAACTACTTTTACGGTTTTCGGAGACGCCGAGGTGCCGGAATTTTGTCCCGCAGGAGTTCTTTTACGTGTCAGTAAATCTACCGACACGGGGCTGACGTATTTGAGCACCTTCAAATACCACCGGACTGAGCCAGGATCGAACCTGCCAGATTGGGGTCAGAAAGCCAGCGCCTCAGCCGCCTGAGCCGCTCCGCCGGGCAAATGCTTTTCATATAAAATTTAAGCCCATGTTTGAGTTTAAGAGAATGAGCTATTTCGTACAGAAGAATCTACCGGAATAGGGGTTCTAACACTCTAAATCCATGGGGGATGGTTTCGCTTTCAAGGGTCCAACAAAGAGGTGTCTAATTTGATACTGTTAGTGGTAAACGGCTACCGGTACATGTTTGAGAGACAATGAGATTAATTTAACATGTAAACTAACAGCGAAATGTCTCTGAGTTAAGGACTAAGCAGTACTGAAAAGTGTGGTGTCACAACATTATAAACTGCAAACTGCAAACAACCCGAACATGGCTGAGTGGCACAGCTGTATCTAATACAGTCGCAACACGAAATAATCTACATTCCTGAGTGCTTGCATCATGTCTGATGAGACATAAATTGCTTCCAACTCACTGATTCCGAGATTTCCGATAGAAATGATTAAAAATGGAGAAATGTTATTTGTTCTTTCCAAAATGTAATTAATATATGCGTTTCTTAGCGTGAACTAATGTTGTAACATTACAATAATTTCGAGTGGCTATTTCTAGCCGAGTGCAGCCCTTGTAAGGCAGACCCTCCGATGAGGGCGGGCGGCATCAGCCATGTGTAGGTAACTGCGTGTTATTGTGGTGGAGGATAGTGTTGTGTGTGGTGTGTGATTTGCAGGGATGTTGGGGACAGCAAAAAATACCCAGCCCCCGGGCCACTGGAATTAACCAATGGAGGTTAAAATCCCCGACAGGGCCGGGAATCGAATCCGGGACCCTCTGAACCGAAGGCCAGATTGCTGACCATTCAGCCAACGAGTCGGACGTTGTAACATTAACAGAAATGTATTCAAACATTACCTAAACCCGTGTTACCGCTTTAATTGCTGCGTTACCTATTACAAGAAATAATCATACGCTCAAGTTCACAGGTCGGTAGATGCAGAGTGGGTCTTGGCCCATAAGTGGCCACGGCTGGTCCGTGGCCCAACAGCTCTGCACTCTGACCGACCAACCGAACAGAACCGTGCCTCTACACCTCTGGATTCGGGAGAAGAGACAGAGTTGGACCTCACGGCTGGCCCCATCCTTCGGCTGTCCTGAGAATGGTTTTCCGTGGTTTTTGCATTGTCCTGCACTAAGGCGAATGCCGGGACAGTTCCTAGTACAGGCCACGGTCGCCAACCCCCTCACATTCTCCGAGCACCTCCTTCACCATAACACATCTCCCGGCCTGAGAGACGGCGTCACCGTCTAAGAGGCCCGCCCCCCTCTTCAGGGGAGGAATGAAAACGTTTTAGTAGTAGTAGTAGTAGTAGTAGTAGTAGTAGTAGTAAAGAGCCTCCGTGGCTCAGACGGTAGCGCGTCGGCCTCTCACCGCTGGATACTGTGGTTCAAATCCCGGTGACTCCATGTGAGACTTGTGCTGGACAAAGCGGAGGGGGGACAGGTTTTTCTCCGGGTACTCCGGTTTTCCCTGTCATCTTTCATTCCAGCAACACTCTCCATTATCATTTCATAGCATTTATCACTCATTAATAAATCACCTTGGGAGTGGCGACCCCATTGTAATAGCAGCCTATATATGTTTCATTCATTACATCCCTGACCCGGTCAATGACTAGAAAACAGGTTGTAGGTTTTTTTTCAGTAGTAGTAGTAGTAGTAAGTTCACACCACTATAGCCTAATACTGAGCTCATTATCCTTCCATAAAACAATGAATCAGAAAGCAAACTTGTAGTCTTACGTGTTTGTTGATATCCGAATATGTCCATGGGACCTCCAGTTTTCCGTGAAATTCGAACCATAGAGGCTAGACTGTATGTATGTTCAGTCCTCAGTCCTAAGGCTAGTAGGATCCTCAACAGCTTCGCCATCAGATGTCATAGATGGCCTAGGCATCACTGAATAGGCGTAGTAGGGAAGTGAGGAGTGAGATAGTTTTCCGTTGCTTTCCTTACCAGAGGCTAGACTACCCATTTTAAAATCCCACTTGGACTGGAATTCTAACTGCGACCGCCTTGGTGACAAATCAGTGAACCAGTAAACTTATCATTATCATTGATGTTTCCTTCTCTGCAATTTTCTTCCTAAAATAAGGAACCCATTTTGGTATTTCCTGGAAGAGATGAGTCAGGCCGGCGACCTCTTAGCCGTCCCGAGGGCATATCGCGGCCTTTCCTTCTATTGTCCTTTCATTTGGTTTCACCATGGTTCTATTCAAAAGGCAAAACGACAATAATCCTTCTCCAGACGTACCCTCGAAGATTCCAGTACTTCATCACCAGAATCAGTGTCAATTGTGGAGTTGAATAGCAGTAAAGTGGCTGTAGCAGAGTTGATATTGGAGTGAGTACGGCAAGAGTACCGTAATGAAAGTGTGGTTTCTGTTGTTTAGTGGTGCTGTGTTATTGTCCTGGCGAATAATACGTTCTGAGTGAAGCACTGCGTAGAGCGGTCACGTTGAATGTGAGATCATTGAGTTGACTGCATTGATTGTGTGAGTTTCCAGATTCATATGGAGTCGAGCCAAGGAACAGATGTCGTGCGTCATGTTTACCAGCAACCTGGGTGTTCAAACCTGTATGTGTGAAGCTGCTGTCAGGAGTGACCGGTAGTGAGAGTTAAGTGAAAAGTGAGCTGTCAATCAAGATTACTGACAAGATTGTGGCTCCAGGTAAATATCAGCGAACCAGACTACCTCCTGTGAGGAGAACAGAGACTTTGTAAAGAACCCCCTTATTATGAAATGTTGCCATTCGGTTACACGTATAATTTTGTGTGGTGTCACATGTATGTGTTCTAATTGGGTCACCCTACATTTAATAAGATTGATAAAACAGTCAGTATTTTATTTGTAACAATATATAGTTTTTAATCCTCAGATATTTAAGTGTAGTCAACAGTTAACTGAAAATATTATACTAGTCTTTCCATTTGGAGTTTGAACATTTTAACAAAATACTAAAAGAATAAGGGATGCCCACAATCTAGGGATAGCGAGTCTGGCAGGAAGCCTTGGGTTCAATTCTTGGCCAGGTCATGGATTTTTACATGGATCTGAGGGCTGGTTTGATCTCCACTCAGCCTATGCTAGAAAAATAATTGCATGTTATTAACGGCTTTACATCGTACCAACTGAGACAGATCATTTGGCGATGATAGGATAGAACAATACATTCAAATTTTGTCCTTGTCCTTTGTGCTTGATCTTAAAACTTTTCGGCTGATGATGTCTACAAGATAGATGAATCACGTTCCGTTATATTTAAAAAAAATGTTATTTAAATAATTAAATAATAAAACTTTTAGTATTGTAAAGGTGGAACATTTGACCATACCTTTAAAGGAATACTGATACCTCGTATATCCCTTTTCTTACATCGTTTTCAATTCTTAATTATTTGCATCATCATAGAGTTCTCTATGTGCACTAACATGGAATTCATTAATTTGTTCTAATTCCTATCAAAAAGTAAGTTCTATCAATATTTTTGTCCTTCCTGAATATTTCAAACTTCTGGAGATAGAAGATTTTAGATTAACAGCAATGATATTATGTGTATCTAGTAGTCTAGGCCACCAAAGAGCTATGGTTCTTGCAGCAGCCTTCAACCAAATCACTGATGATGATACGGTCCTAGCAGCTTGGACAACAAGCATTACTGCACCAATTTGGAAGGGCAAGGATCATTACTGAAAGCTTGCATTATTAGTTAGTCTGGGTGTTGTGTTATCCCTTGAAAATATTTGAATAGGTATTTCATGCCAGGGTCTGTAAAATTGTTTCTATCACTCCAAACCAATGTGATTTCATTAAGGGAAATGGAATGACAGATGCCATTCATGCTGCTTTGTTGCTTTTGGAGAAGTGACTCAAGAAGACCAAACCCATTCATATGGCTAAGGGAGAAGGTTTTTGATAGCGTTTCATTTGGCATGTTCTATGGTCACACATTATTCCCGAAGCTTATATCCATTAGATCCAACTATTATACTACAACGTTTCCAGCATAGTCCGACATGTACATAGAAGGAATATCCTCACCCTAAATGTTGAAATACATCAGAAGTTGGCACTTTCATCCCTTCTGTTTGTGCTTTGTATCCCTGCTGTTTGTCTTTTGCATCTTTACTGTTTGTCCTATGCATGAACGCTATTATGCCCAAAAAGACTGTTTGGTCATGGAGTACACGAATACCACACCAGAAAATGGCTTAGATTGCTTGAGAGGGAGATGGATGTGCCAACAAGCAGACCTTGTCACTGTGCGGGAATAATGCTAAGGAAGAAGAAGAAGTATCCATTGATGACAACTACAGTCTCTGACTTGCCAAATTGAGAGTGTGGCTAGATAATGGAATTTGTGCACCACTTATGAACATTTTTACAGAACTGTACTTGATTTATTGTAAATTTGTTAATTACTTGAGTATATGTATAAAGTTGATAGAGACATTATTTTGTTGCACTTGATTTTTAATCCCAAATAAATTATTCAAAGATAACCTATCATTGTGCAGATCACATAAATTATCATAATCATAACTACAAAATGTTTATATCATTGGAAAGACAGATACACCTTATTACATGCAAGAATGAAATATTTGTACAACTCTCTCCAAGCTCTCTTGCACTTTTGATTGTTCATACTCAAATACCCAGGCGAGAGAGAGAGAGAGCTATACCATACTAAGAAATAAACAGTTTACTGAATTTCACTGAGTTCTCTATTCTTGCTAAAGGCAATTGCATTAACTGCTGTATGCATACCTACCAAGTCTTCTTTACAGTTGTAATCATGAAAATGAATCTGTTGTATAAAGATACTACACTTTCTCTTTATCACTATAGCAAATAATGTTCAGTACCTATACAAGTATTTTCTGCAAGACAAGCTCTTAAAAGTAAAAAGAAGTATGTTAAGAATACTGTAACAGTTAGTGAAATTATGTCATCATGATGAGTAAGACATAAAGAAAGTTGAACTAGTATTGTCTTGAAGATTCATGCATTCTTCAATTACTGGTACCATTAAAGAAAAAATGCAACATTAAAATATGCTGAAACAATAATGCACATAACATAATGAATGAATGAATCAATCCATCAATCAATCAATTGATCAACAGGGCCTAAATCAATCAATCAACAATGGTCCTGTCACCCAGATGAATGTTTTCAAAGAGCTTTTAAATTTATTTAACATTTCCCTTGATAAAGTATTTCAATCCCTTACTCCTCATTCAAATTTGTACTTTTGAATTCCAACTTTATCTTCATATTATGATCTTTCCTACTTTTAAAAGCTTCATTCAAGCTTATTCATCTACTAATGTCATTGTACACTATCTCTCCACTGACAGCTCAGAATATACCACTCAGTTGAGCAGCTCGTCTCCTTACTCCCAAGGTCTTCCCAGCCCAAAATTTGCATTTTAGTAATACTACTCTTTTGTCAGAAATCACCCAGAACAAATTGTGTTACTTTTCTTTGAATCTTTTCCAGTTCTCAAATCAAGTAATCCTAGTGTGGGTTGGTCCCATACACTGGAATCATACTCTATTTGGGATCTTACCAGAGATTTATATGCTCTCACCTTTACATCCTTACTATAACCCCTACTTACCCTCATAACCAAGTGAAGTGATCTGTACCCTTTCTTTACAACCTCTTTTTTTGTATTTTTTCTCTGCTATTTTGCTTTACATCGCACCGACTCAGATAGTTCTCATGGCGACGATGGGATAGGAAAGGCCTAGGAATGGGAAGGAAGCGGCCGTGGCCTTAATGAAGGTACAGCCCCAGCATTTGCCTGGTGTGAAAATGGGAAACCATGGAAAACCATCTTCAGGGCTGCCGAGAGTGGGATTCGATTCCACTATCTCCCGGATGCAAGCTCACAGCTGCGCGCTCCTAACTGGATGGCCAACTCGCCCGGTCTTTACAACCTCATTAAAGTGATTACTCTAATGAAGATCATTGCTTATATTAACACCTAGGTATTTACAGTAATCGCCATAAGGAACTATCACACCGTCAGCAATGCCAAGACAAAGCTAAGGGCCCTGTGGTCGCCAACCCACGCTCCCAAGTTGAGAGCCCCTTAGGGCCCTTTTAGTCGCCTCTTACGACAGGCAGGGGATACCGCGGGTGTATTCTACATGTGCGTCCCCCACCCGCAGGGGGTCCACCTCAGTTTATAAACTTCATGGTTAAGTATCCATATTGACAATATTCAATTAAAATTGAAAGAATTCCACCTTTCAATACATATTATATTATTTTATCTTATAGAGAAAACACTTATTAGGTCACAAGTACATGTTTCATCCATTATTTGTGGGACATCTTCAGCTTGAGAAGATAAATTACATATAAAATGACAATAAGACACATTAAAAATAAAATTGGTAACTATTTAAAAAGTTTTAAAAACATTTTGTGTCACTGTTATTGTCTTCTTTCTTTTTCGTGCAGTTCAATATTATGTCATCCTGATAATGATTTTTTGTCTTACATAGTAGGCCCTACTGTATTTTGTTTCCTTAAGTTAAGGATTTATGAGTAAAGTTACATACAAATTTTCATTAAGTTGTCTAAATGTATTATGATTTATATATATATTTTTTGCTAGGGGTTTTACGTCGCACCGACACAGATAGGTCTTACGGCAACGATGGGATAGGAAAGGCCTAGGAGTTGGAAGGAAGCGGCCGTGGCCTTAATTAAGGTACAGCCCTAGCATTTGCCTGGTGTGAAAATGGGAAACCACGGAAAACCATCTTCAGGGCTGCCGATAGTCGGATTCGAACCTACTATCTCTCGGATGCAAGCTCACAGCCGCACGCCTCTACGCGCACGGCCAACTCGCCTGGTGATTTTTATATTAATGGGGTTGTAAACCCAGTTGAGTTGGTAATGAGACAAAGTCTCTCATAGTGCATTGGCACTGCTGGTGGCTCCAAGTAGCCTACGCAGTGGCCTCCACAGTATGCACTAGCCATGCATCTTGGTGGGTGTGCTATTTACCAACTGATGAGCCCAACTTAGCACACTGGGGCGAAACGCTGGCAACCAGGAATGAGTTAGCTGGAAAATTCATAATGTCCAATAACGGGCCATTTATATTGATATTACATACCAAATAGTCGAGCATCTCATCTCCTCGCTCCCAAGTCTTCCCAGTTGAAAGTATGAAATATTTTATTAACACTACTCCTTTGTTGGAAATCACCCAGAACAAATTGTGCTGCTACATATATATATCATAAAGAAAAGTCCAAAAATACTGCCCTGTGGGACCCCGCTCTTAATCATTACAGATAACACTTCACCTACTCTAATTCTCTGAGAAAGCCAGCGCCTCAACCGTCTGAGCCACTCAACCCATCTAAGGATTTATTTTTTGTACAATACCTTCCTTGCAAGTATCACATGGTAGGTAACAACAGACTAACATCTTGACCGACCAATCCTGAGATATATTCAATAATAATATTCAGTGATAATAAACCTTACACCAATCTTTCCACATTAATTTTAACAGTAATTTTGATATCCTTATAACGTATCTTTAAAGATTAGAAGAGATTGAGGCCACTATTATTCCATTACTAACACCAGCAAAACAAAAACTTAACTTATAAACCAATGTTGTAATATTATTATTATTATTATTATTATTATTATTATTATTCCCTAGCCGCACTCCATCACAAGAGGGCTAACGCAGACAAACATACACTGGAAGGAAGTGAATTAGGCAACTTTAATAGTGAATAAAATTGTATTAATAAGTAGGCAGCAGGTGTACATGAGAACATGTACGCCACTTACCGGTGTATTGAAACTCCTATTCCTTCCTTATTCTTACTTTGTAAATAGGAAAAATCACCTCTCATAGTGCATTGGCACTGCTGGTGGCTCCAAGTAGCCTGCGCAGTGGCCTCCACAGTATGCACTAGCCATGCATCTTGGTGGGTGTGCTATTTACCAACTGATGAGCCCAACTTAGCACACTGGGGCGAAACGCTGGCAACCAGGAATGATTATTATTATTATTATTCCCTAGCCGCACTCCATCACAAGAGGGCTAACGCAGACAAACATACACTGGAAATCTCATCAATCCCAGGTGCTTTTGTAGCTTTCGTCATTTGTGCTCATTATTCTGTCCTTGAAAACATCACGCACTGCATTCATTGAATTACGAGCAACATATCTAAAACAGTATAAGTCGCATATTATGAGGAACTAAGAAACTGTGTTAAAAATGACAGAGGTTTTTATAGAAACATCAAATTTCCTGTGTATCAACTATATCAAACCATAGTCTTTTTAAGCACCTAAAAAACAATTCTAGATGCACAAAAAGATACTATATTTTTTAACAAAACATGTTACTTGTATAACATAAAAAAAGGGTTAATACTAACTAGCCAAGTTTTAATATTTCCATGTAAAATAGCACTTGTTGTTTTAAAAACTGGTTAAATGGCAAAAAGTAGATTCTTTTATCAATTTTACATGATTCTATTGTACATAAGGTATACCAAATCATAGACTTTGCCAATTATATATAAAATAATTTTAGATGCACTAAATAATATTGTATTTTTCAAAAAAGACATGTTATTTGTATAGTACAATGGGCCTATGCTATTTAGCTATATTTTTAATGTTTTTCATGTAAGAATAGGACTTGCTATTGCATATTTTTAAAATTTTTGAATGTTCCTTGCTATAAAAAACTCAATGGCTGATGATGGCATAGTGGATTGCCGAAACCGGTACCAAAGATGTATTTTGTGATAAGTTAAATAAATATGTGATGTTCTAAATAGACCATTACGATAACGTATTGAATAGGTGGAACCTTTAGCTTTACTAAGCATTGTAAAATCTTGAGTCAATACGGACAAAAAATGAAGTTTTTAATACTAAATAGGAAAAACCACACCGAAACATTACGCAGGTATTCACCATTCTGCCACACAGTAGTTTGCCAAAGCATTATTGTGAATTGTGCATTAAAATAACATAAAACAAAACTGCATGTAACACAGTAACATACATGTTTACCGTAGCTCTGTAGTGACGTAAGATGGCGGCGGCCACAAGCTTCCGGCTTCACTTGCACCAATGCTACGAGATAGGGCGCTGCCAGTCTACTATATGTATGTGATCCCAACCCATATTCCTAGAAATCTCATCAATCCCAGGTGCTTTTGTAGCTTTCGTCATTTGTGCTCATTATTCTGTCCTTGAAAACATCACGCACTGCATTCATTGAATTACGAGCAACATATGCTGTAGCCCCATCTTTCAGGAAATATTTGAGTGGCCTTTCCTGTTCAGTCAGTTGAGGTGGAAACTAAATAATAATTCTATGTACTGGTCAGAATTAATGGTGGTGTTAAAAAATAAAAAAATAAAAAAGATTGTCCCTACAATTCTTTTAGCACTAATAGTGCACCAAACTCCTATTTTAAGGTAACAAAGTGCCATTTGATGAATTATTCTTGGATTATTATGTGGCCAATACCGGTTATTTTGCAAATTTACTTGTCCATGCAAACAAAACCATACATCATCAGAAAACAGCTTTAATTCAGGATTTATTTCACCACTTTTGACAGACTGAAGTAACCAATTGCAATATTGTTTTCTTGTGGCTGGATTTCTTGGGCTTAAACTTCGTACTTCTGTGACTTTGTGAGGATTAAATTTCAGTTTTCTTGATGCCCAATGTGCAGAAGAACATGAAACCTCACTTTTCTGAGCTTGTTCCCTTAAAGATTTTGGTGGGGATTATTCAAGTCTTTCACAACTATCCTGAATTCTTTTGTCAGTTCTTTTCCCTTAGCAGTGAAACAACAGTTTTTAATTCATTCACAATTTTCTGAATTCCATAACACATTGGCACTCACAATCCACGTTCATAGAATTCTCTTTTCAGTGCCCAGCAGATTCATGCTTTAAAAATCTACAGCACATGAAAATATGCTGCTAAGCACTTTATGTAATTCAGAAGCCATAATGAAATGAAATGGCTCGCCAGATGCAGGACTTTTGATTGGACTCCCGTAGGCGACATGCGCGTCGTGATGGGGATGAAGTGATGATGAAGAGGACACATACACCCAGTCCCGGTGCCAGGGGAATCAACCAATTATGGTTAAAATTCCCGTCCCTGCTGGGAATCGAACCTGGACCCCTTTGACCAAAGGCTAGCATGCTAACAATTTAGCCATAAAGCCAGGCTTCAGCAGCCATGAAATGTACTAAATCAAAAGGTTACTCCTGTATACGAAGCAATCACTCTGTACGCTGTATGGAAGCTTACCACAGACTCGCTGAGAACATGACATTGCTGAGCAAGCTACAGTATATCGGTCAGGCAGCTATTGCATCGATCTTGGCCGCCAGTGACGGTTCAGTTGCCGGCTACCGCGTGTGCGTATGTATGGCAGAATATGGTGCTCAAAATCATTTTCATGCATTTTACTCACAATGTTTACAGTTTATGCTCAAAATCATTATCATGCATTATTATGCATTTAATCACCACTTTTACAGTTTATGCTGAAAATGTTCCCCATGCGCTGCCAAAATAATCGGCATCTCCTAATGAAGTTTTCGGTTACTCTACCAAGTTCTTCAGCACTAATGGATGCAATTGCAACTCGCATATTGTCTTTAAATTCATCTAGTGTGTGAGGGTTGTTCCCATAAACTACATTTTTTAACAGTCCCCACAAATAAAAATCACATGCCGTTAAATGTGGGCTACGAGGTGGCCACAGATTTTTACTTATGATCCTCGTACCAAAAACGCTTCAGTAAGGAGATAACGACCTTTACGTCTATTTTTATTGTTTACTGAACCTGTAGGTTTGAATCTCTTGGCCAGTTGTTTTATTGTCCGATTGACAGGAATGGGTCTCCCTGAAAATTTCGCTCGAAACTTTTGTCTTGTCCTAGCACATGATTTTCTGCACTTAATGTAAGTATTATGCAGATATACACGTTCATGTAACAAATATTTCACATACATTACAGCACTATACACAATCACAATAAAACACTATACAATAAGACATATAGTACGCAGTAGCCTCATTGAACACCCTACTATCTCAGAGTTCAGCTCTCGATAACTGCAGAGTGCCAGAAACCGCACGCACGCCAGCAGCCGGTAGCGACCTGTCATCGGGGGCCAAGTTAGAGTGATAAACTCCCTTCCAAGCATAAATAAAGACCCTGTATTACCTTGCTAAACTGTTTAAACATGTAAATAATTATTTTAACAAACAACTGTCACTATGATCGAATATATCTACCGTAATAGATAAACAAGCTTCCTAATATGGTACTTACCTATATGTTTGTACATTAAAAAAATATTTTATTTTGAATACTATGAGTGAGTTGCCTGCTGCCATTTCTTGATGGATACAGTACTTTTGTATCCATCTCTTGGCACAGGCCAGAATAAAGTGTAGTTTTCACCAAAGTCCCAGTCTCATCCATGGCTGTGACAATATGGAAGCTGCTGGGGTATGGGTGCTGCTAAGTAATGACATTCAGAGCACGGCTAGTGCATCTGAGTGTTATGAAAGGTGTTGCTCATAGGGTCTGTCGTGCTGCAATAGCACTTTCTGACCAAGTGAGGAAAGCAATGGCAAACTACCTCACTCCTCGGCTTGCCTAGTACGCCTCATTTAGGTGCTGCCATTGGTTTTTGCGGTTTCTTTATAACCGCATAACCTTTGGTGGTGCTATTTGAGGATCCAACCAGCCTCTGGGCTGATGACCTGACAGACACTATGAGTGAAAAATAAATAAGACTTTCTTGAAGTTTCCTTCTCTAGTTGAAACATGAAAACTAGATCTCAGATAGCTCCATTCCTCTGATAGATATGAAGCAATTTATTCACTGGAAACAAGGAATCCATCACTTAATACTAGAAAAAAATTCCATCATCAGCTATTACAGGAAAGAATCCAGATGTCATTAAAATGTCAAGGAAATTAGGTTATGCTTTTTATCGTTGTACTGGAAGGTCCTTATATATATCAGTTTGCAATTCTGATGCTTGCTTAGATGCTAATGCTTGTTGTTTAGAGGGGCCTAACATCTAGGTCATCAGCGTAGCTCAGGTGGCAGAGCACTCGCATATCACGTGTGAGGTTTGCAATTCTATTGAAATATATACCCCAACCAATCCTACACACCATACACTCACACCATTTATCACAGATAATAGCTGCATAAGACATTAATGATGTTACCGACATTAGTCATATCTCAGTCACTTATCAAAGCCAATGATCAAAACTGAGAGAGGTCGATGAAAGGAACAAATTCGTTTTAGAATACCAGTGTGTGCTGTAAACACTGATTTCTACAGAGACTGATTAGGGATTAACATTTAGTAAACTTGTTTATCTTACTATTTTGTTTATTTATATACAGTAGACTCGTGATTAACTGAGGGAATTGTTGGAAAATAAACATAATTTTCTCTATCAGTCCAGTGCTAGATGGCATGTCAATGAACTTGAAATGGTACCATAGAGATATGGGGCTGCTGGCCACTAATTAGATCGAACAGTGCCTGTTGCTGGATCGAGTAGTAATGCGCCGTCCCTTGCTACTGCTAGATCGAGCCCTGTTCTCAGAATTTGCACCGCCTGCACTCCTCCCACGCTTGCGATTCTCGGAACCCCGGTCACATGTCTTTTCGCTCGGCTAACATCGTGCTTCATTTATTTGCTTCCTGTCAGGGCAAGGATGAAGGCAAATCTATAAAAAATGTTGCTGCTGATTACGGAGTTGGTGAAGTGACTAATAGAGATTGGAGATGTAAGGGGAAAGACACTGGAAAGTGGGCGAGTTAATGTGTGAGCAGGCGCAGTGGTTTAGCATGGAAAATGATGAAAAATGGCAAATATGAGCAGATGTCTCAGGTTTTATATTTTGTGATTTTCACATTAGCGAAGTGTGGGACGTCCAGTAAGTGGTCCTATGATACAAGCTAAGGTAACAGAATTTCAAAAAAATTAAGGACAGTGAAGAAGGTTTTTTAGCAAATGATGGATGAGTAGACAGATGGAAGAACTGAATTTTGAAATTGGTTAGAATTTGCTCCTGGTACTGAGGCTAACGAGCCCCTTTATATAGCATCTATATTTTAAAAAATACACAGAATAATTATTACAAAGAACCAAAGGAGAAAATTAAAATCTAGAGTTTGAAATCTGAAGCACACACGCTTAAACATTATAAATGCAAACTACATAAAAATAATATACAGTGGTTAACTTGAAGAATTTTGCCTGGAGCATGGCATTGTAAAGAAGTGAAACATAGATGGTACCTAGCTCAGAAAGAAAGAGAAGAGAGAGGCTTTTGA